>NC_140083.1:35827781-35959552 GCF_964194135.1 Talpa europaea
GGGAATCAACTAAATAGAATTAAACTTTTATGTTTTTTTTTTTTTCAAAAGGACCTTATTCATCCACAAGACGAAGAGAAACATTTCATTTCACTTAACTTAAAGGTCAGAACTTTTGGGCATCCCAATTCCATAGGAAATATGTTATACACATGCTCATCAGAACTTAATGGATGACTTCAGTTATGAAAAGGTCCACTCATGTTGAAAACTGTTGCTCCTAGTGGAGAGCCCTTCTTGCTCTTCACTCTTTAGTCAGATGTTATAGCTATCGACACAGTTCTTTTAAATGATTTCTAAAAAATAGAGACCATTAGTCCGGATGTGCCCTTTATGCCTGTCAAAGGGCAATTTGCGAATGAATGTTATCCTCTAGGAAGCAGGGCTCTCCCATTCCAGAAAAAAGTGATGATAATTGGACTTACATATGTTTTCCTTTTTGAGATACAGACCACAGAGTTGTTTATAACTATCTTTAGCACAACAGGAAACTTATGCTGAAACTGAAATGGAGGGGAATAGAGTTAAAATGTTATAAAACTTGTGGGAATCAGGTTCCATGTGACTCAGTGGTTTTTGAAAAGCTCATTTTAAAAACATGAGAATGATGCAGCATAATTGTTTTTTCAGGACCTGGGAGGAGTATTGATGTGCCAACCCTACTTTCTGGCCCTGTGACCAACTGCTCATTATTTGTTAGAAGAATAGCTGGGTGGGACCGAGGCTGTAGTCTTTGGCTGCGGAAAAAGTGTTTCTTTGTGGAAACTTAGTGTGTATACAAGTCAAACGAGGAATGCTGACTCCTTAGCGGTGCCTAACTCTGACCTCAACTTCAACACTAACTTTAGTTTTTATTTTATTTTATTTATTTGACTTTTTAAAATATTTATTCATTTATGCATACAAAAACTGGGGTACAGGCCAGAGGTGTGGGGGATGAGAGGATTCACCAGAGACAGAGTGGGGAATAGAACAGGCAGACTGACTGAAATACACTGCTGAGGGGAGCAGCAGGAGAGACAGGAAAGGTCTGCTGTGCCAAGTGTGTCGGCTCCCTGGCTGGCATTGACTTGTGCTGGCATTGTTTTGGGGATTTCTGGTGACTAGTGAAAAGATGGTGTCTGAGGCAGGAAGATGTTTCTCTTTCTGCCCTGGAGACAGACAATGGTTGAGAGGGTGGCTGTTCCATCCACTTGGATTGAGGAGATGAGTAGCCCAGCCCTAAGTAACCTGAGATGCAAAAAAGCTTTTGTTATTATAAGCTGCTATGATTTACAGCACAAGCTGGCTTATCCTCATACAATAGCTCTAGCAGTTTTACAGATGAACAAACAACTGTTCACACAGGTTAATTAGCTGGTCCCACACTTTAATCAAGGGCTGGGGAAACCATATATGCTCCCCATTAGCACATCAGACAGACCCTCATTTGTGTCAGCCGGAATCATGGAAAACCATTGATTTTTCCATCAACTACTGACTCTTTAGTTTAATGAGGTCATTCTGATTCCATGTGCCCCTGGGAATGAACTTGATGTTTTGCAAAGAGAACAGAATAATGTTTTTCTTTGGTTTATCACTGCAGGTAGGGTGATCAGCTATCAAGTTTGATTGACACAGGGGCATTTCTCAGGACATGGGGTGATCAGGGGTAAGTCAGGAAAGTCCCAGCCAAACTGGGATTAGTTGGCCACCCTAATGCTGCGGTGATATCTCTAGCAACACTTAGGAATCAGCAGTGTAGACTCCCACTGCACCTTGTAATTCTTTCCATCATAATATTTATTACATTGTGTTGTAAATGACTCGGACTGTTCAGTGTCTGTCAGCACTCGAAACTGAACTCTTGAGACCAAGGACTGTTACTTTTCCATTTTATATTTCTAATACCTTGTATGGTGCCTGCCACTTCAAAAGAGCACAATAAATATTTATTGAAGGGACACATGAATACTGTTTCTCTGTTGTTTTTTATTTCCAAAACCAGTGTGGTGTGATTGGCTTTTCTCCTTTGAAATTCAATTTTGCCTACATAGTAATTTAACGATAAAAAAGGTAGAAATCTTCCTTGATTGCAGCTGCAAGTTTGCATGAAGCTTTCAGTGTGACCCATAGTATAAAATTCATAAACCCAGCACTGAGTTTCAGCATAAACTGATTCCTTATTAGACTGACTGAATAGTTGAATCTCCTTGTTTGGCATTTGTTTAAAGACAAAAGGTCATGAGACAACTGGTGGGTATTTGAGGCGGTGGAAACATATGTTATAAATTTGGTTTAGCTGCTTCTGGTAATGGGAATTGTTGTGACTGAAGACCTGGGTCTCCCAAGTGTGCCCTCCACCCTTGGGAATGCATAACATGCCCTCCAAAACCAGAAGCAGGAAGATAGTCTCTGTGGGCATGCCTCGGGATGGACCGCATTCATGCCCAGTTATGGGCAGCAAACAGTGAACCGAGAAACTTTCTCTGGACAACTAGATCAAGGTCCCATCCAGTTTATATTTCCTTAACAAGCCAACAAGGTGTGTTGAGAAAGAGTTTGTTGGCTCTAGACTCAATTACAGACTAAAACCTCAGACTTTTCTTTTCATTATTCACCCATAATAAGTCTCTCCTAAATGACTAAGCTTTTCTGAGAAGTGATTTAAACTGTTTTAAGAGACCCCATGGATTGGTGGGAATATCACCAAACTTGTATTAAGAAGACTTAAAAAAAATTTACCAATCCTCAGTTTCCTTGTCTGTAAAATGGGTTAATAATATCTACCTTTCTTCACTCATAAGGTAGCTTGTGAGGTTCAAGGAAATTACATCAGTGAAAAACAGTCTGACCATTGTAAAGTGCAGAATGAATATAAGATATATATATCATATATATACACACAGATATATATATATGGATAAATACAAAGAAGTCAAAACAAAAGACAAGCTTAGGTAAGTTTTGTTATAGGATGGGAAGAATCAGGTGATTTAGTGGAGGTAGAAAACACACACACACTTAATATACAAAATAAATATACAAAAATGTACAATATGTCAGGTACTAAGTGCTATGTGGAAGAATAAAGCCATGTGCAGGAAATAGAGCAAGACTGGGCAGAGGACCTGCTTTTTAACACAGGACGGTCAGGGACATCTCTGATAAAGTAATGTTTGAGCAGAAACTCGAAGGAAGTAGAGGTTATTTCAGGAAGGAAACTCCTGGATAGAGAGAACAGCAAGTGCAAAATTGTGGGGTTGTTATTTGCCATGTTTGACCTGTGAAAGTGCAACTGCAGCTAAGTGAGAGTAGGGGGTGGGTGGCGGGCGAGATAAAATAACAGATAAGGTCAAGTCTTCAAGGTGAAGGAAGGGCAGATCATGTATCGTTTTGTAAGTTGTGGTGAAGAACTGTGGGTTTTATTCTGTGTGACAAAGAGGGCCAATGGAGAATAAGAGTGAAGAACTGGCTTGTTCAGAATAAACATTTTAAGAAACTCACTCTGACTGCTCTGTGGAGAATAGACTGAGGGAAAGGAATGGTGGAGGCAAAGAGGCCAGTGCAATTTTTATGACGACGATGCGAGATGATGTCTTGGATCATGGTGATGGTAAGGACAAAATGTCATTTGATTGTGGATGTAGATTGGATGTGAAAGAAAGAGAAACATCAGTGATGACCCCAAGGTTTTCAGTGTAAGAAATTCTACGAGTGAGAAATTGTACAAATGGAGTTGCCTTTAATTGAGTTGAAGGAAATTGTGGAGGATGCGTCATATATATGTCTGCACGTTTGTATGTTATGCAATTAGAACTTAGGAATTAAAAGTTAGAAATTAGGGGCCTCCCCGGTGGTGCAGTGGGTTGGGCACCGTGCTGTGAAGCTGTCCGCAGCCTCGGCAGCACGGGTTCCATCCTGGCCGGCCGGCGAGAATCCCACATGGTGTGGTAGACCTCTCCTGTCTTGCCCACTGCTCCCCTCAGCAGTGTATTTCTGTTGTCTGCTTATTCTGCTCCCCGTTCTGTCTCTGGTGAATCCTCTCACCCTCTGGTGCCTCCGGCCTGTACTCCAGCTCTTGTATAAAAATAAATAAATCTTAAAAAAAAAGTTAGAAATTAGAAGTTTTATTTTGTATATTTTGAGTTTGAGACTCTTCCAAGTAAGGGTTTTAAGTAGGCAGCTAGACGTGAGTGGAAAATATTCAGAGGACAGATTGGGGCTGAAGTTTTAAGTTTGGGATCTTAAAAGCCTGGGGACTAAATGAGTAGTAGATGGATGGCTAGTTGTTGGATGAGTTAATAAGTCAGTGCCCTGAACTCTAGAAGAGTCCAATGTACCATTTAGAATTTGGGGAGATAGGAGGAACCAGTAAAGGAGAGAAATCAATTAGAAAACTGTTTCTGTGACTGCGTTAGCACCTACTGTAAAATTGAGTTTCTATATCAGAGATATGCTCTCAAGTGAGAAGAGGTGCCAAGCAATACTTACACTGTGCATGTGGCCACTGGACAGGATCATTGTGAAAAGCACAAGAAGAGCTTTCATTCTTATTGTTAAAAATCCCACAGAGATTGGCCAGTCATTGTATTTGTCAGGATGGAAAATTCATTTATGTTAGTTTGGATTGGGGAAATTTGCTTAATTGAGTCAAAAAGAGGGCTTTCTATATTCCTGATAATATAAGCATATCTATAATATATTAGAAACAAGAAATCCTTGATACTCTGGATACGTAATCTCATCAGCACATGCATTTATAAATTCTTTTTTTTTTTTTTTTTTTTTGCAGTTTGTTCTCTCCCTGGTCAGCTCTATCCTCTTTGGATGGGGCAGGAAACCTGGAACCTCCCCCTTTCCTGGGGACCACCCGTTTACAGGAGTATAAGAGATTATTCCCTTCTTGATTATATGCTGGGAGATGACCTCTAAAATTTCAGGAGGAAAGTGTTCTTTCCATGATATTCTTGGTAGGCATATGCCAACTAGTTAGTGTAGCCATACGTTCTTTTTAGACTAAAGAAAACACTAAAGTACATGTCTTTGCATTTATAAATTCTTAAGATCAGACATATCAGAATGCATAACAAAATCACTTATAATACATAAGAATCAAGTTTGGGCTTTGGAACTTTTTTCCTCTCTGATTGCAATTGATTAGTTTTCTAGGTCACCCACAGAAAGCTAATTTAACCCATAATATATCTTAGATATACATCTCATTGTTCAATTTTCAACCATGTTGTTAAGAGTTTTCTTCAATTATAGTTTTAGGTAACAGAGACTTCTTCACCTGACAGACAACCAAAGCCATGTGTGCAAGAGGGGTGAAATGCGAACATTTTTGAAAAACATATTCTCCTTTTATTTGGTGGTCCCTGACATGTCTCCACCCTGCCATGTCCCATCCCTAAATTGACTAGAGGTAAATCTCTAGTTCCCAAGGGGAAGATGAACTAAACAACAAAGGTATCAGATTTCTTGGTTAAGACAAAGAGATTTAAAAGAACAATAGCAGGAACAAAGCTTCTCTGGGCCTGGCCTCTGAAGGCAGAATTGGAGTGGGAATGGGAGCATGGGATATTGGTAAGGTATTGAGACATCCCTAGCCTGTACCTCTACTGCATTCTTTCTACAGATGTGAGTGGGATAAAATATGACTTCTCCAAACCACATGTACTGAAGCCCTATCCTCTAAATCCCAGCAGGAGCTCACTGTTTCTTCTGGCCTGGTTGCAGAGGAGGTGATCTGGAACAGGATTGTGGTCAATTGGATCACCAGTGATGTCTAGTTGGGATTGAGTGGGGCCCTTGGTGGAAGAGACACCCTGGCTTTGAGCCTTCCTTGTGGAGCACTGTCTTTTGGAAAAATGTTCTTCTCTTTCCTTTACCATGGGGCAGGGGAATAGGATGGGCTGAATCTGCCCGTTTGGAGAGGCCAACCCCTTAGATGGCCTAGCAGGACTAGTGGGGCTTCTCTGTGGGTGCTTTTATCTTCATCTTTTCATACTTCTCCTTGGGGAACATTCTTTGTACCTACAAATATAGATTTTATATGTTTCATAATACTGCAATACTATTTCTATTATAGTATTTACCTTGCTACACTATCTGTTCATCAGTCTTCCCTACTCAGCTGTGAGACTTTTGAGAACAAAGACCAAGCTATGAGTGTCTTCATATTCCCCAACACCCAGGATAGTGCCTGGTTGAGCACTAATGTGCTAGGCAAACAGTAATGATTTGCTACATTATAAAAGAAAAAACCACATTCACTCTCTGCTATGGGTGTTCTGTTATTGGTGTGAGTAACTGGAGTAGGTAGAGGAGTGACTTGGTCTAGCCATAAAACACTTCTGTTCACCAGATGTGAAATAACAATAACTAACCACGTGCAGTGTCTGTTGCTCTTTATGTCCTTTCCTCAAAGAAAGGTAGAGGCCCGTTTTTTCTAGGAAATCTTTGCTGATTATTCATTGTACAACCTGCTAGCTAGTCTCCTTCTTCCTAAGACTTCCTAATTTCCTGTTTTCACTTTGTAGCCATAAATACCTGTTCCTAGATTCTACAGTTCAGTCCCTCTTTTGACCACATTGTATTCTTAGATATCATGTCTTCCATAAAGGTGGAGGCTTTTCTCCTTTAGTGACAATGTTATAATGAAGGGCTGACCTAGAACTCGGGATCAAATAAACTGTAGGCAACACCATGTCAGGGAGACAAGCTACAACTGCCATCTTCTAAAGCAACTTAACACAGCAAAGTTATGCCCCAAGTCCTACAAGTTATAAACACACAATGATCGTACAAGGACACCTGATGTTATGTAAAATTTATGTAAAAACATAAAACTAGACCCTACTTTATCATTAGTTTACCTAAAAATTAATATACACATGATCTTGAACATTTTGTAAATATTAATGCACATAATTTGTTTTGATTTTTAATTTAATTTTTTGATTTTTTTTAGATTTATTTATTTATACAAGAACTGGAGTACAGGTCAGAGGCTCGGGAGGGTGAGAGAATTCACCAGAGACAGAGTGGGGAACAAAACAAGCAGACAGACCAAAGACATTTCTAAGGGGAGCAGCGGGCGAGGCAGGAGAGGTCTGCTGCACCAGGTGGGAATCTCCTGGCTGGTTGGGAATTGAACCTGCGCTGCAGAGACTGCGGACAGCCTCACAGGGTGGCGCTCCACCTGCTGCACCATTGGGGAGGCCCTGATTTTTAATTTTAAATGAATATTGGAGGGCTATTTGCGTGATTTATTATTTTTTTTATTTTTAAAGATTTATTTATTTGTGCATAAAAGAACTGGGGTACAGGCCAGAGGTGTGGGGGTGAGAGGATTCACCAGAGACAGAGTGGGGAACAGAACAGGCAGATTGACTGAAAAACACTGCTGAGGGGAGCAGGTGGGGGAGACAGGAGAGGTCTGCTGCGCCATGTGGGTCAGCTCCCTGGCCAGGGATCGAACTTGTGTTTCAGTGGCTGTGGATCGCGTCATACTGCATCTTAACTCCTTAAATAATCACCCTATTTGTGTAATTCAGACTTCTTTTTGAAGAAGTCAGTCCCAATTAGTTAGAAGTTGTGCCCCTTTTGCCCTTCACAGTTGTGCCTTTTAAACAGAACTTTCCAAGTAATTAAATTGATTCTGTATCGGCACCCAAATTAGTAGGCTCAAGAAATGTTTCCTGTAGTTTATGACAATGTCAGTGTTTCTGTTCGCATCTGAATGCTGACTCAATAGTTCTAATCTCCCTGCTCTCTTTTCACTTTGTTGATTTAAAATTAAAGGCATTGAAGACCAAAGCAGAACTGGGAGAGACATGACATGGCCTTAAATCACTCAAACTCTGCCCCCTTTGGGAATGATTCATCTTTGATTCAAAAGCAATAAAACAATTGGTGATTGTGAGCAAACTCCAAAAGCAAAAGCCACTTTATTTCTTTTATTTTTTAATTTTTTAAAAAAGATTTATTTTATTTATACAAGAACTGGGATACAGGCTAGCTGCGTGGGAGGGCGAGAGGATTCACCAGAGACAGAGTTGGGAACAGAACAGGCAGACTGACAAAATACACTGCTGAGTGGAGCAGCATGCCAGACAGGAGAGGTCTGCTCACCATGTGGGTTGCTCTGAGGCCAGCGGGAATCGAACTGACACTGCGGAGGCTGCCGACAGCTTCACAGTGCTGCGTTCAACCGCCTGCGCCACCAGAGAGGCCCGCAAAAACAACTTTAAAACATCTGTGACATGACTCTTAAAAGACCAGGCTGTACTTGTTTAAAATTCAATAAAATAGTCAGTCAACATTTATGGAAGGTCTACCATACATCAGCCTGATGTGGGGCTCAGGAGAGGTTGAGTCCAGGGTGACACCAACTGGCTTTCAAGGGCCCAGGTGAGGTGCAGGTTTGAAGACAGCAGCCCTTGTCACGGGAACTGGCTGTAGGACAATAGACCTGTGCCACTCTCTCTGGATATTTTGGTCATGTGGTCAATGGGTTTGTGATCTTCATATAAAACAAAGTATGTGTGTCCTTGATCCCAACTGGGCCTGTTGACTGATGCCTACTTCCCTCTGCTTCACCTCTTCAAAGAGGAAACTTCATACTGTATATAATATACTGAATGTGATACCTACAATCATGTCTGGCAAGGAAAAGACATTTAGAAACTGTGTAATAGTAGTCTGTTTTCTAGTGAGATTTGAATATGGAAATTTGCTTCATGTTTAATTAAGAAAAACCTCATAATCCCACTGAAAACATAAATAAGGTTATCAGAATATTTGGTGAAGGCTGATATAATAGTTGATAGGGTATCCAATTAAGGAAATACAAGGGCAAGACAGTGACATTGAAGAAATGATCTCATTAGCCTTTCAGTGCAGAACATATTGAACAATCATTCAAAGCTGAACCAAACTGGATGACCTGGCCTGGATTAAATAATTTAGCTAATATTTCTCTCAGAATTTTTACAAGCATTTTCAGAAGTCAGAAAATTCCATAATTCTGAGAAAATAGTGAATGCCCATGTTCACAGCAGTGTCTGGAAGAAACAAAACAGCATCAGGAATAAGGTGACTTAAAATAATCTTTCAGAGCTATGATGAGAACACCTAATGGGAGAAATCCTGTGTTGTCAAAATATTTACAAAGATGGAAAACAATGGCGCTTCATTAATAAAAGAAATCTTTCAGGCCTCCCCTGGTGGCGTAGGTGGTCGAGTGCCACACTGTGAAGTTGTCCGCAGCCTCTGCAGCGCCGGTTCAATCCTGGCCGGCCGGCGAGGGTCACACATGGTGCAGCAGACCTCTCTTGTCGCACCCGCTGCTCCCCTCAGCAGTGTATTTCATCAGTCTGCCTGTTCCATTCCCCTTTGTCTCTGGTGAATCCTCTCACCCTCCCACGCATCTGGTCTGTACCCCGGTTCTTGTATAAATAAATAAATAAATCTTTAAAAAAAGAGTATTCTTGTTCAGAGACTATGTGTATATATATATATATATATATAAACAAGACATACAAATAAAGAACTAGTGAGTGTAATTTGGATGTTGACAATTATATCTATTTTTGTGTTGTGGCAGATTTATATCCCCTTTTTGACTTGGACGGTAATTCTTAAGTGATTTTTGATAAGCATGAATGCAATCAGGAAGGGACCCCAAAGGTTTCCTTTTCCTCAGGGGCTATATAGTCCTGTGTTTGGAACCATTACTCTGAGCTTTTATATATATATATTTATATATATAAATTGCATAGAATGCATTTCTAAAAATAGAGTATGACATTAATGGAAAACTAAGCAGAAACATGGTCTTCGTGAGTAATGTCCTAGGAATCAAAATATGTGCAAATAATCAGGAAAGAGACCTCAGAGCTACCACCCCCCCACAATTGGAAAGATTGTCTCCATTGTTACCCTTTTCTACCTTCTCACTGTCTTGTCTCTCCTCCCTCCAGGTCAACCTTCAAGTGGCTCCCAGGTTATTTGTGCTGGTAGTTCTTTCCCTTTGGAGACCTCTTGCAATGGCTCTCTTTTGTACTCAGAATAAGACCAGACTCTTATTAAGGCACATGAAATCTCTATAATCTGGCTTGTGAGGTTGTCTTCCATCCTTACTCAACACAAACCCTATGTTTTCTGTGTCTTTATATAAGAACATCACACAGAGCATACCCTGCATATGTCCTCACGCTTTTGCATATATTTGTACCTTCTACTTGGGAAGTTATTCAAGTAGCTCCTTTTCTGGGAAATCTTTTCCAATTCTTCCAGGAAAAGGAGAAGTCCCTCTGCTCAAGGGATCTCTTTTGTAGCCCTTGTTAAAATCTTCATTGCTATTTGTCAAAATTAACTTTACTTTTTCATACCTCATTTTACCCCAAAACTCAAAACTTTGAGTTGGAATAAATGGAGGCCCAACTACCATATTCCAAAGTGGGATGCCAGATCCCATGTGCTGGGAATACAAAGGAGATGCTTGAAACTGATTTTGTCAGTTCCTGATTTACTTCTGGGAAACAAATTTTGAAGAGTTCTAGGGTGAGTGATAACGTCTTCTAAGAGCACCTAAAATATCTGCCATATGCTTTCTCTCCCAACTGACAATGAAGGAGTTGAGAGAGGGTCTTCCTTCTCTCTAGTCAAGCAAGAGGGCTTTAACAGGACCATTTAAGAGAAAAACAGAAAAGTCATGGGGTTTGAAGGCAAAGGATAGTTGTTAGTTCTAAGAATACTGAGGGTAAGAATCTAGGATTGGAGCCACCCAGCTTCTGGCGGAGCAGAGGGAGGTGTGTCTTCACTGGTGTCTGTTAAAATGTGCCTTAGTGTCTTTCATTGACAAGATGTGGGATGCAGAGGAGCAAAACAGTTTAGAGCCATTTTGTCTCCTGTCCTAGCAGATGGTCAGAAGAGAGACAGCTATGTCCCAGAAGTAGAGGGAGGTCTGGGTAACTGGAAGCAAAGAAAGGAATCAGAAGTCAAAAATAGGGCATTGCCTGTGGTAAGGGGGTTATTCAGAAGGACATCACTTGGGTAAGGGAGACTGGGAGAAATCTATAATAAGTAATGAGCATTCAAACTGCCATATATGCCTTAAAGTATGTAACTTTTATAAAAAGAAAAAGATAATTGTGGTTGTAAGAAAGAATTGAGTTGGAATTACAATATGGATATGTCCATGTTTTTATGCATATATAGTTAACAATACATAGCAATCCATGCTAATTTGGAAAATAAACCATGTAGATAATAAATGCTTCAGGGGCCTCCCTGGTGGTGCAAAGGGTTAAGCACAGCACTAGAAGCAATCCTCAGCGTCTGAAGCAGGAGTTTGATCCCTGGCCAGCCAGAGAACAACCTCCATGGCTCAGCAGAACTCTCCTGTCTCACCCGCTGCTCCCCTCAGCAGTGTGTTTCAGTCAGTCTGCCTGTTCTGTTCCCTACTCTGTTTCTGGTGAGTCCTCTCATCCCCTGCATCTCTGGCCTGTATCCCAGCTCTTGTATGCATAAATAAATAAATCTTAAAAAAAAAATAAATGCTTCAGTGTTTCAACAAAGATGGGAGGTATTATCAGAGAATACTTCAAGGTGATGGTGGCAATTTTCCTGGACTCTGAATAACAGACGGAATGTGGATTTCCTAAGGGAGTGGCTCTCCATTTAATTCTTATTATTAACAATAGCGTTATTCAGGATATTATCTACTGCAGTAGTCATTGCTTTGGGCTTCTCAACATGTTTTTTCCTTGTTATTCTCCATTTAAAAACAAATTCTTACTTGGAGAGAGAAAAACAAGCATAACAGAGGGAGCGGAGCCTGGATTCAGAGAACACAAGACAAGGTGTGAGCCGATCCAGCAACATCAAAATCTAAACCGCCCTTGGACTTCCAAGTTGCAAAAATCAATAAACTCCCGCTCCCCTAACACTTCCTTTTTTAGTTGTTTTAGTTGGAATTCAGTGCATCAGAAAGTGTCCCAACTAATATGACAAGGTAATGAGATTATATTCAACTCTGAAATTTAGAAGGACACCAAGTCTCAATTTATAGACTAACTTGAAATTACAACTTGCGGTTTGATTCTCATTAAGCTTATTGGTGGAAGATAAATCTTATCTTTTGACTCAAGACAGTATGGGATCTGACTGGTGTCTGCTTCTCCCCTTTGGAGCTTATTATTTTTCTCCTAACAGATGAATTATTTGTAAGCAAAAATTAAAGATAAAAATCAATTCCCATCATCTTGAAATAAATGTGGCGTATGTATCCCAAGAGTTATGAGGGCTGCAGAGTAATTCATCTATAGAGCACTGCGGAAAGTCTGAGGCCATCCAGCCCCCAGTCTTCAGGGTTAAGGGAACTGATGGCTTTTTGCTTGTATATTAGAAGGTTTTTACTCCCAAGGCAAAGACAGCAAATCTCTAGGTGATTTGGTAAATTACTTAATAACAACTAGGTAATACCAGCTAATTAATAAATTAGTACACACTATAGATCTACTAATGTTTTAAGTGCCCTTTTTTATGTATTACCATAACCTAAGTACTACTGTTGTCTTCATTCCCATTTTGCAGATGAGAAAACTGAGACAAAAGTGGTTAAGCCATAACAGGCCCTGAGGCAGTCTGATGTTGGCATGACCTGCTGTTATCACTAACATTGCTCTAGGTAGTCAACTTACAGAAGCACCTTTAGTTGTACCAGTAAGGCTGAGGTCTCCACTGACAAAATATAGCAACTGGAGTTTGGGGCAAGAGACACGATTATCTGGATACTAGGAAAAGGGAAAAGATCAATTTCTGCATGAAATACATTCCACCATTTGCTTTAATGGTTGTAAATTTTTCTTGTGAGTTTGAAATATTGTTACCAAAAGAGAAGAGGCTTAATGACTATAACATTTTCAAAGTTATTCATCTTTGTGATGTTGTATTAGTTTTATCCACTTACCCAACTATTGAGACAGACTGTTTTATTTCTGACTGACAATGCTCCTGCCCTTGTACCTGTAATTTTTACCCCTTCTTTGCTAACACATCCTGATTATATCTACATATTGATCCCTTCATCTCAGGGATGGTGAGTGTGGCAAATCCTTGCAATGGTACACAAGGTTCTAAATGGTCAGGCTCCTTCAATACCTCTTGGAAACACTTTTACCACGGTCTCCCTGATTCTTGCTGCTCCCGATACACTGGCCTCCTTGCTGGACCTTTATTATCCCAGACGTATTCTCTTTAGCATCTGACATTACCCTTGTCTGGAAATCTTTTCCCTTAGGTAGCTCCCTACCCTCTTCATGATGTGAACATTCTGTCATACTATAGGAATGACTATTGTAGTAGACAAGAGAACAAAGCCATCTGTATAGAAATGAAAAGTGTGAAGCAGATATGCAAAATCTGCTGCTGGAGGTAAAGTCAGCCTTTTCAACCCCCCCCACCCCCAGTAGTGATTAAGGAGCAGGTTAGAGATTTAAATAATGGGGATCCAGCTTTGCATCTATATAGAGCATTCTCTAGAAAGGAAGAGATTGTGTCTCAGCATTGCCTTCCTATATACTTAGACAGTGTTAATATATCTTTAGGTTAAATCAACTTAGGACCAGAAGCCCCCCTGTCAAGAACAATTACATTTTTTTAATGCTATAATTCATTGTTCCTACTTATCTAAACTAAATTCAAAATCATAATTGCTGGAACAGTTCTCACAGAGTAAAATCTGTTAGCTGTTTCCCCAGGTTCAATCTTCACTTTAATGATCTAACAAATTCTTTGCCTAAGTATTACTGAGACTTTTATTCTAGGTAACAAAGACTTTGCACAAATATTCCCCTTTCAGAACTTCCCTACACAGCTGGTAGGAATGTAAACTCATCCAACCATTATGGAAAGCTGTGTGAAGATTCCTCAAATTACTAAAAATGGAGCTACTATATGACCCAGGAATGCCACTCCTAGAAATCTACCCAAGGGACACAAAAACATTAATTTGAAAGGAAACCTGCACTCTGAATTTTATTGCAGCACTGTCTATAATAGGTAAGATATGGAAACAACCTAAATACCCCCAAAATAGATAAATGAATCAAGATGTATACACAATGGAATACTATTCAGCAATCAAAAAGATAAACTCATGCCATTTGCAGCAACATGGATGGAACAGGAAGGGATTATGCTCAGGGAAGTAAGTCAGAAGGAAAAGAAAAATATCAGATGGTTTCACTTACAGGAGGAATATAGGGGAACCAAATAAGGGATCAGAAAAAAAAAAAGAAGACAAAACTCGAAGGCAACTATAAATTGAAGACATTCAGCAGGGGAGGGGGAGGGAGAGGGATCAGAACAGGGGAGGGAAGAGTACAGGGGACTATGGTGATGGTGCAAGGGTGACTTGGTGGTAGGAATTTTATGGGGACTACACCTGAGAGGAGAAAGCAAACATTTTACAAAAATGAACAATGATGTAATATATATACGTAAATAAATATTTTTTTAAAAATTCCCTTTTCACGAGCTTCTTAGCCATCCTATTTAAATTTATATTGTTTCTCCTACCACATTCTCAGACCCTCTTATTCTGCCCTCCTTTTTCTATTTTCTCTAAAACATATCAATCTAAACCACTGTATAATTAATTTATTATGTTTATTTGTTGTGTCTGTATCCCTGCTGGAAAGCATACTCTTACAGTGCAAGGATCATTGTGCATATAGCTCATGGATGGAGCTCATGTGCCTAGGAGAGTGCATAGCATCCAGTAGCCACAAAATAAATATTTGCTGGGTGACTTGAATAACTGACTGAATAAATTCTGGGGATTCTGGAAATACTTTCCCCCCAAGAAAGGAAAAAGTAGAAATGCTTACTCCCCTTAGTACCTATTTTCTGCTCTTGAGGGGATCTGATGTTTGAGATGCTGTTGCCTTGTTGTCACACAGCAAGAGCCTGGGAGATTTGTAACCCTGCCCCAGAGCCCTGCCTTTGCTGAACCACTAGCAAAAATCTGTCTGCAGATTTCTTGTTTGTGAAAAAAAAATTCTTTATTTTAAAGTACTATTAGTTCGACATGTTTTTACTTGCAACCCAAACTATCTTTAATAGATGAAATAATTTGTTAAGTTACTGGTATAAAATGAAAGTTCCATGAGTTTTGACCCTAGCTGTTGGCACAGACTTAAAATTTCCTTAGTGATAAAGATGATAGGAATTTCCTTAGTGATAAAGGTGATAGGAGTGTCTTTTGTTCTAACAAGATGACCGAAACCAGGGGTTATGGTGTGAAAGAGCTGTCAGCTGTATCATTTTGTGGACCAGTATCCTCAGTTTTCTAAATAACCTTTGCTAAAATGGCTTGTGATAGTGATTACTTTGGTGGCAATATCTTTGATTTTGAATGCTGCAGAGTGGAAGCGCATGTTTGATTTGAGACATAAAAGAGGAGCCAGTCTGGGAAAAAGGAGGAGGGTGTGAAGAAGGAATTCTAGGCAATAACAGAGACAACTAATTAAAAACACATTTTGAGTGAGTGCTCACTGTGCTTGGCACTGTGTTGCTACTTTAACCATGATATTTAAAGGACTCTGTGAAAATCCTATGAGTTGGCACTACTGTCACCCCAGTTTGCAGATACGGAAACTGAGGATTAGAGAAGTTAAAATGATTTGCCTAAAATCAAAGCTTAACGAATTGAATTTGAGAATACTTGTTAGGTGCCAGGCACTGTTTCAGATGCAGGCAGTGGCACAGCAGGCCTCTCCTGTCTCACCCGCTGTTCCCCTCAGCAGTGGATTTCAACAGATTGGCCTGTTCTGCTCCCCGCTCTGTCTCTGGTGAATCCTTTTACCTCCACACCTCTGGTCTACACCTCAGTTCTTCTATGCATAATAAATAAATCTTAAAAAAAAAATAAGATGCAGGCAGCAATGCACAAAGTGCACAATTCACACCCCTCCCTCGGAGCTGACTTCTGATGCTTTATTACAGAAGTGAATCTGGGGCAGTCACCTTACTTATTCAGACACTAATGGCTCATCCATCCCCAAAGGAATCTTGAGACTTTGCAACATTTGGGTGGATATCGGTTGGACTGTTGGGGTGCCAAGTTTGGCTCCCTGAGATTGACTTTGAGCTTTAGGGACATTCATACCATTCTGCCAAAAACTGATGAGGATTTATTTTTAAATTTTCTTGTATGTATTTCATCTGTTGGAGAAAAAAGAAATCCAACAAGCTTCAAAGGGAAAAACGAGCACATTGCTGTAATCCATGTCTCAAGGCGAAGCGATTACTTATCTGCTTAATATGCTTAATTGGGGTAGACAAAGGAGGTGCCATTTAAAATTATAGTTTTGCATTTCAAGAAATTTTTCATACTGAAACTCTGTACCCATTAAATACTAATTCCGCTACTTCCCTCTCCCAGCCCTGGGCAACCATCTCCTTTCTGTCTAACAAAACTACCTTAGATACTTCATGTGCATTGAATCCTTGTGTATCTGACTTATTCCACTTAGTATAATGGCCTCCAGATCCATCCATGTTGTATCAAGCACCAGAATTTCCTTCCTTTTGGAAACTGAATAATAATCTTGTTTTTGTATGTAAAAAAGAAAAAAAAGATTTCGTGCAGTCGGAAAAGGAAATAGATGTGACTTTGAGTGGTCAGAAATCTGTTTCAGGAATTAAGAAAATACACTGAGTCTGTTTATAAAAAGAGAAATTCAGATGCAAGCATGGAAATATTATAAAATATTCTGTAGTTTTAATGATGTGGATTTTAAAAATTTGTCATTCCTGCAAAGCAGAGAGGTAAGTTTTTATAATAGTGGACACAACTAATTGTGGTTCTTTGGTAATATTATTTAAATGGTTTTCCTTTTTCTACCTATATTCCCAAAGTAAATATATATCAGAAGATTAATATACTTTTACTTATATAATAATACCTTTTATCCAATAGGCTGATCATCTAAATTCTTTCAAGTCTATGAGATATAAATTATAATCTATATCATTATAAGTGTGAGGAAACTATGGTTAGGGAAGATTTTGTGAACTTCCTAAGGCCAAATGCAGTATAGCTGGGAACTGAATTGGCAATTCTGACTGCAGATCTTAAATTAACTGGGTACAGTGATTAAGAAAATAGGTTCTGGTGTCATTTGGATCTGGGATTGTTTCTCAACTGTATCTTTATAAAGTTATTTAACCTTTTCAATTCTCTGCTTCACTTTCTGTAAAATGAAGATAATAATACCTGCCTTATAGTTTTATGGAGAGGATTTAATGATTATTAAATATGAAGGCTTACTTGGCATATAATATGTGCTTAACAAACGGCTAGTATTAATAATTAAGAAAAAAGGACAAATAAAAATAATAACGCTGTCCTACTTATAAGGACGCACCACATTAAGACAATAGTTCTTGATTCAGGACAATCTTGCTCTTATTTGACATTTGGCAATGACTATAGATATTTTGGTTGTTACAATGGGGAGGCACTGCTAGCATTGAGTGGGAAAAGACCAGAGATGGTGCCACACATCCCACAGTTTACAGATCAGTTCCCATAACAAAGAATTTTCTGATCCAAATGCAACAGTGGGCAGGTTGAAAAACCCTACTTTAAAACAATGAAGATTCTTGACATTTGGGTTGTTTTCATAGCTTCGCTATTGTAAATAGTGCTGCTATAAACATAGGGGTGCAGGTGCCATTTTGAATTAATGTTTCTGTGTCATTTGGGTAACTACCTAGGGGTGGAATTGCTGGATCATATGGAAGCTCTATCTTTAGTAGGTTGAGTAATCTCCACACAGCTCTCCATAGTGGTTGGACCAGTTTGCACTCCCACCAGCAGTGCAGGAGAGTTCCTTTTTCTCCACATCCTCGCCAACATTTGTTGTTGCTAGTTTTTTTAATATGTGCCATTCTCACTGGTGTAAGTTGGGAATATATACACAATGGAATATTACTCAGAAATCAAAAAAGATAAACTCATGTAATTTGCAGCAACATGGATGGAGCTGGAAGGGATCATGCTCAGTGAAATAAGCCAGAAAGAAAAAGAAAAATACTGGATGGTCTCACTCATAGCAGGAATTTAGAAAACCTAAATAAAGGACCAAGAAAAAAGACTAATTATAATAAAGAAAAAATCAAAATCAACAAGCAACTATAGACCAGAGCCACATTACAGGGGGCGGGGAGAGGAAGGATTAAGGTCAAAATAAGGTGGGGGGGGCGCAATTGTGTGGGGAATATAACCAAAATGAAAATGCATGTGTTGTGCAAAAATGAAAAATGATGTAAGAATTATATAAAATAAAATATTAAAAAAAAACAACTAAAATTCATTGAGTCTACTTTTAATGAGGTCTATGAACATCACTTCCCCAAGCACAGAAGAACTTCAAAGCAGGAGACAATATATTATCTTGGCAAGTGCAGAACATAAAAATAAATGTAAGGAAATGACATAGCTTATGTTGTACATACAAATAGAATGATAATCTGGAGGTCTTAATTAGAAAATTTATCAGTTTATTAAAAGTTCTTTGTGGTTTAAAGGGAACAGTTTCCTAAACTGTCAACTTAAGATAATTATTGCAAAAATAAGTTTCCTAAGATGAGATAGCTTAAATTCATTAGCAAATGGTCTTAGCTGACTTTCCATCACCATTTGAATATTATCCAAATGCTAGGGCTTTAATAACCATCAGACATGACTTAATGGGAAAAAAAAGAATTTTAGCTAAGTGGATAAAGAACATAGTTTGGATTTATTAGTACAAAGTAAAAAATACAGAATTCCCCTACTTAGAAATCAGGAGACCCAGTGCTTTTCATGATGATCTTAGACTTCTTAATTTGAGTATTTCGAAACTTATTATATTATGAAAATTGAATATCACACACCAGCTCTTTTAGATTGTACTGATCATGACAAACTAATTTTTTTAGATTTATGGTTCAAATAATTTCTTATTTGGAACCCACTCCATATTAATGTCTTTTGCAAAGCAGTATAGAAAAGCAACATTTCATCAGCTTCCATTCATATTTAGAGAAGAATTTCCTGTATGGATGTCAAAATCTGTCACCACAGAATCCAGAGATATCACAGAGTCATAGAGAACATTTATAAGGAAAGAATGTCTTTTAAATAGAAAATATTCAAGAAAAATGCATTGTTGCTGTGAAACCAAAGTCTTACTACCATGATGGGACCCCGAATGCTGTTTCAGGAAGGACCTTGAAGGTGTTGTCCACCTAATCATCTACGGCTGGGGCATTTCCCTCTCACTCCACCAGGGCCAGCTTGCCTCATAGTTGGAGGTGAGGACTGGGTATGGCAATGAAGTTAGAGCAGGGATGGGAGAAGTTACCATTTATTTATCTGTCCAGTCAGAATATGTCTTTTTTTCTTTTGAATTTTATAGAGCTATAACTGACAATTAAAAAGCAAATATATTTAAAGTGTAAATCAATGATTTGGTGCATGTGCACATTGCAAATATTTACCACAATTAAGCTAGTTATACATCTATCATCTTCCATTTCTTTCTTTCTTTTATCTATCCTGTGATGCCTCAGATATGAACCAAGCCCAGTGCTTGTGCCAGCAACAGGGAGTGGGGAGGGTTGACCTAGAAAGAGGATTGCTTCAGAAAGCATCACCTGGCGTTCGCCTGCTCTCATAAAGTTTACAGGTTGCTAGGGGAAACTATCTTTTTTTAAAGATTTATTTTATTTATCCAAGAACTGGGGTGTAGGCTAGACATGTGGGGGGTGAGTGGATTCACCAGAGACAGAGTGGGGAACAGAACAGGCAGATCTACTGAAATACACTGCTGAGAGGAGCAGTGGGCAAGACAAGAGAGGTCTGCTGCGCCATGAGGGTATCTCTCTGGCCAGGGATCAAACTCATGCTACAGTGATTGGTGATAGCTTGATAGCACTGTCTTTAACCCCAGCACCACCAGGGAGGCCCTGGGGGAAACTATTAAGCAGATAATTAGACAAAACAATTTGTTACACTGGTTATAAATACAGTAGTATGGAGTACAGAGTATTACGAGAAAGAATAACTAGAGGAATTAATTTCACTTAGGGGGTCAGGGGAGGTAGCTGGTAAGTACAGACTTCTCAGTGTAAAACCAGCAAACCAAACAAAAGTAATAAATACATGGTTCATAGTTGATAAACAGCACAATTCAGACACATACTTTCCTAATTAGTGTGAGGCTCTAGATCTTTCAATGACAGGGAATCCTGCAGGGGGTGGTTATTTTCACAACTAAACTTATAGAACAAATGAGAATCAACAGAAAATTAAAAAGTTCCAATTGGCCTTAGTCAGCTCTGAAAGACTTCTGTGAAAGAGGGGCGTTAAGGAAGGGTGAGTTTGGCGAATGGGCAAAGAGCTGCGAGAGGATGACACAGAGTAAAGAGCAAGAAAGGGAAACAAATAATGCAACAGACTAAGGAGGACATGAGCCCATGGGGAACTGGCATTAAGGTCACAGGAAATGAAGAGAGTTTGAAGGCCAGGAAGAGGAGCTGCGGTGTCCCTCCACCACAGGACTCTGGCCTGGACAGGAAGCAAAGGGCACCGTCTGAGGGGCCGGAAGGGGAGATTATCTTTTGTGTGTGCTGGTCTTAATGAGGAAAATAAGTGTCAGTTACATAAAACCTCGCTAAAGCTTTTATCCTGTTTGGGGTTTTAGGCAGCTTGGACCTTCTCTAACAAAATAATCTGGCCTTCTGGGAGGTATTTGTGAAGAACAAGAATGAAAGAAGGAAGATTGGAGTGTGGGGAATTGTTCCCTTTGGTAAGATTTCTGCCTTGGAGCCAAATCAGAAGAAAATACCCCCTCTCAGGTGATCATATGTGACTTTTGGTTGACATAAATCTATCTTTGTGTTTTAATAAAACCAAAAAGTGAAGTCTGGGGAAATAGTGAAGAAGTTGTTGTTTGTTGGAGATTAGATTGATAATTCATCTTGTTTAGACCCAAGAAGGGAAATGAGAACATAAACCAAAACAAAGAAACACCAAAAAATCTAAAAGATCAAACCACCCTACTGGGGTAAGTGGGGGAAAGCAACACACTGAGAAGTTAAAATGGAGAAAGAATATATGTGAATGTAAACTTTCTTTTTTTAACTAGTTGTAAACAATGTGGCATAAGGGAAGATGATGGGAAGAGATGTAAAAATAACCAGCATTAAGTTAAAAGGCATAATTTGAGGAGCCAAAATAAGAAGTGAATGTTGAGGTCAATTCAGCTAACCTTGGAGACTAGAGGTTCCTTCAAACATTCCCTTTTCAGAAGACTGTGGGGCTTTTACTCTTTCAGGATTTTAGTAAGAACCTAAAGGTGTATGTTTTAAACAAACACACAGTTTTTGCTTTTTCCTCTGAAGGGAGGAAAGACTAGGAGATGTGTTCTTGGCTTTCATTTGAAGAAAACTTCTAGTACATTTTATTTTCTGTGAAAAACTCTGGAGAACAGTTGGCAAATAGAAGTTGGGCCACAGAAATAACACGACTTCCTGGAACTTAGGGGGAAGGAAGTGGGTGGTTTCTTTAATTACTATAGTATTTGTTTGTATGTGTGTCTTATAACTAAAGATAGCATTCTGGTTAATGCTCTCGGGAGAAAGGTGAATCTGGAAATTAATGAATTTGGAAGTGTACACTGTTGTGTAGAATTTGCTAGTTTAAGTAAGACAATAATGCTCTTTGTTTTCAATATCCTGGTTATATCAGAGAGAGGATTGAAATTTGTTCTCTAATATTTAATCAGTTTAAATTCAAGGGCATTATTATTTACATATGGAGAGCTAATGACTTTAATGTAGGCAAGAAAGCTCATTTACAACAAAGATGTGACGGGGGTGGCTAGAGGAGTGTCAATAGAGCCTTAATTAATTGATTTGCTAATTATTCTTTTCTGCTGGGTGTTCTAGTACTTTTACTAATGAGCAGCAGAAGTAAGAATACTGCAGCAAGTTATTTTAATTTGGTAGTAGTAGCAATAGCTTCTTGGCTATTTTAAGGTATTTGTTTTTTTTAAGTCCTCTTTTATGCTGAAATTGTGGACTTCATAAAACCAAAGAACTAAATATATTCCTATATGTGCACTTACTTATCAGCTATGTGATTTAGCCCAGATCTAGGCTTCAAAGACATTTAGTGAAGCTGGAAAAAATTAGTTGACAGGCTTGAATTTAAATAAAAATTAACAATATGTTTCATAGCAGTGTCACATATTTATTTCTTCAGGTTTCTTAAAGATGTTAACTAGTAATAGATACAGTCATACTCATTGCTGTAAAAAGTTCAACTTTTTGGTAAGCTTACATTCATTTGCATTTGTTTGGAACTCATGATTCTGAAGAAATTAAAAAAATCCCCAGGAGATTCTGTACAAATGCAAGCTCGTTTTTACTCTGACATGTTCAGCTCTCTTAACTCCTTGACCTGAATCCCTCACTTCATTGAGTTTGAGAGTCCTGTACTTCTCTTCCATGAGGCTGCTTGCTCTGGACAAGAAACCTCTTGCTCAGGCTATGCCTCCTGCCTTGAATGCTGTCTTTTCCTTCATGCACATCCTTCTTCCATCTCATTTTTGTAATATGTTTTGACTGATTTGGAGGAGGCGATTGATGGAATGACCAACATCAATTAATTATAGATCATGCTTTGGCACTGCACTGGCAATTTACATGCACTGTTTAGTAATCCCCCATTTTACAGATGGCTAGAGAATGTCAATGGGTTCCTAAGTAATAAGAGACATGAAGCTAGAAAATGAACCTAGGTCTTCTTTTATTTTTTTTTAAAGATTTATTTTATTTATTTATGCATGTAAGAGCTGGGGTGTAGGCCAGAGGTACAAGGGATGAGAGGATTCACCAGAGACAGACTGGGGAACAGAACAGGCAGACTGAAATACACTGCTGAGGGGAGCAGCAGGTGAGACAGGAGAGGTCTGCTGCACCACGTGGGTAGCTCCCTGGCTGGAGGATTGAACTCATGCTGCAGTGGCTGCCCACAGCTTCATAGTGCTGAGACTTAACCCCTTGAGCCACCAGGAAAGCCCCTAGGTCTTCTTTTATTTGTCATTTCTGGACTTAATCTTATAGTACTTTGAACGGCTAGGGCCTTATTTCTCTACACAGATTGTCAACTGTTAGAAGGCAAGGCCTTGTCCTTTAGACTATGAGTAGACACTTAATAGTTACAGCCTTCTGTTGAAATGAAAAATAAAATATAAATGTTAAAGAATTTTATAAATAGGTTAAACATTGGAAGAAAGAAAGAAATCTCAGCAAATTAGTTTCTCAAAAATCACTACATGAAACCACAAGACACTAGTTCTGTGTGAGCCAGTGCCGCCTCCACGGGTGTCTGGAGACGTGTGGGGGTTTTCTTAGCTGTCAGGATTGGAGGTATATTTGCACTGAGTGGGTGGTAGACAGGGATAGAACGTGGGCCAGTCCCACAAAATTACAATAGTGCCCCTGAGGAGAGGCAGCACCTGGCTTAGCAGCTGTGTGATGTACAGGCAGGGTCAGATTGAGTTCTGATCTTGCGCCACTTTTTCTAGCTGTGTAACTCCCATCAAACTACCTATGTGGCAGCTACTCCTGGCACGCAGTTCGTGTCCAATAACAGCAGCTTTTTCTCACTAGTCTCCAGAAAAGGTTCTCTGATGGCAAGATGGGATCTGTGAGGAGTGACAGGACTTACTAGCCTAATCGTAACAGTGTAAGAATCAAAGTGGGCAAGGCACTCTTGTGTGCCGGGACAGTGCTTCTCAGACCTTCCTGGAATCTTCTGGAAATCCTGTTGAGATGCAGATTTTGATTCAGGAGGTCTGGGATGGGGCCTGGGCCTACATTTCTGACATGCTCATGATGGGGTGCTGGTGCCTGTGGAGCCCAGGTTCAGTGGTAAGATTCTAAAGTTCATTGGGGGAGAAGCTCAGTCAGTCGAATATTCAAGCTTTATCATATGTCCATTGACACTAGAAATTATGGAGATGAAGGGAATGGTGGTTGCATATATAAAGTATAGAATCTGGTTTCTTCACAGAAGGAACTCCATCTGTTTTGGTACTTTTATGAGAGAGAAAGAGAGAGAGAGAGAGAAACATTCCCCATGGATAACTAATGGATAAACATATTAATCAGGAGGAAAATGCAGGGAAATTTCCTCACTAACAGAAAAAAAGACCATTTTGAGTTCCCAAAATATTTTAGAGGTGAGATTGTGAGTAAACAAAGGAAACCATGGCCACCATTCTCGTATGCAAGGTGTAAGCCTTGCATCTCTCACCAATAGTGTAAGTGGTGTGTTTAGTGTTACTTTGTGTGTGTGTGTGTGCATGCTGTTATGTATGCACAAGTGTGAACTGGGAAGTGTGTGAGATCATTGTTAGGCAATTACTTTCTTAAATATTGCTGGAGAATGGGGACCTAAAGTTTCTCCCTCCATGTTGTGTTCCATGCCCCTCTCCCTACAACCCCCCAATCCCCCAAGTTTAAAGCTCGAAGTTAAGGGGCACAGGTTCCTAAGGCAGCCTTGACTGAGGACTTTGCATATTTTAGGCAATGGATGTTATTTGAATGTAGTCATTGAGAGGAGACTACTCATTATCCACTTAAAATACTTCCCAGCTTCAGCATGGCGTTGTACAGAAGCCAAAGCAATTGACTTTGTATTTGGCCAGCTGATTTAGCAAGAAATTCTGCAAATTAGGCAGTCCTTACAGATGGTACCATTGGGTTTGTTAGAATGTTTTAAAACATGGACAACTTGACCACGAACTCAAATTCTTGTTTCTTCGAGTTCCCTTCACAAAATTCTAGACTTTGCATAGGCAGCTGGAGACCAGGAATAGAAATTCCCTGCAATAATAAATGATGACTTCCTTTGAAAACCACTTGTATAAGAAAACGACTTGTTGGTAAACCTGACTAAGGGAACATCTGGAACTTTTCAGGTGTCTTTGCTTATGTCTGAGTTGCGTGAGTCCTACTGTAAAATGTTTCTTTACTGACTTTCTGTTGCTCTGCCTGGAGGTCAAGGGGGAGAAAGGATTTCGAGGAGTGAGTGTCACCAAGGTGGCATGTAAATCCCCGAGAGACTGTCATGAGGGTCCATATCTGAATGTATAGAGAAAGAACAGCTGGAGACTGTGGCTTTCTCCAGAAAGAAATTTCTAAATTTGTCTCTTAAAAGTTAGCAGAAAGTTCACATGCTCTATCATTTTATTTATTTATTTATTTATTCATTCATTCATTCATTCATTCATTCATTCATTCATTCATTTATTTATCTATCTATCTATCTATCTATCTATCTATCTATCTATCTATCTATCTATCTATTTATTTATTTATACAAGCACTGGGTACAGTCAGAAGCGCGTGAGGGTGAGAGAATTCACCAGAGCCAGAGCGGGGAACAGAACAGGCAGACTGACGAAATACACCGCTGAGGGGAGCAGCGGGCGTGGCAGGAGAGGTCTGTTGCGCCATGTGGGACCCTTGTGGGTGGCCGGGGGTCGAACCGGCGCTGCAGAGGCTGTGGGCAGCTTTGCAGCCCAGCGCTCAACCGCTGCGCCACCATGGGAGGCCCTGCTCTATCATTTTTATAGGATCAATTCTTGCCTTATTTTGCAGCAGAGACTAGCCCTATTCATTGCCATCGACTGCTTACTTGTTTTCTTGGTTTCTGTTTGAATGGTCACCTTTTATCGACCTCCCTCTGCATCCCTTGGTTGTGCTTATTTTGACTGTATGTAAGCAGCATCTCTGGATGCATGAAAGAGGCAGATAAAATTCCCCAGGGTTACTGAACTGCCCTTCATCTATTTTTAGCACTGCAATGAATTTGCCATACCCCACAGTATAACTCAATCACTCTAAGCCAGTGAACAAATTCTGAGTTTTTTTTTACCCTTTCCCTGCAGCATCTGCAATAGGCTAAGCTTAGAGGCACATGACTCAGACATTGGTTTTCCAAGATATGTCATACTTTGGTTTCTGTAATTACCAGATTGGCATTGACAACAAGACATTCAGTTCTGGCTCCTAACTTTGTGTAGGAAGTTGCACAAAGCTTATTGTGTCTTGTGTGGATGTGGCTCTAGTGGTACAGAAATGGCAACAAGACAGCATCTAGCGCCCACTAAGAGACCAATAACAGACAATTTGCTCTCTCAAAGGATATTTCCTAAAAGAATTTTTGGTCTATTTGTAGCCTGACCTGTCTGATCCTTGCATATCTTCCATGCCCTCCACACCAGGAGCCCTCTATAAGGTGAGGACCTTTTGTCTTATTTATTGATACCACTACACCCCTAGTGTTTCAGATAGGGCTTTAACTGTTGGTGGGAGTGCAAACTGGTCCAACCACTATGGAGAGCTGTGTGGAGATTTCTGGACCTACTAAACATAGAGCTTCCATATGATCCAGCAATTCCACTCCTAGGTATTTACCCAAAGGACACAGAAACATCAATTCCAAAGAGCACCTGCACCCCTATGTTTATAGCAGCACTGTTTATAATAGCTAAGCTTTGGAAACAGCCCAAATGCCCAAAAATAGATGACTGGATCAAGAAGATGTGGTACATATATACCGTGGAATATTACTCAGCATTCAAAAAAGATAAACACTTGCACTTTGCAGCAACATGGATGGCGCTGGAAGGGATCATGCTCAGCAAAATAAGCCAGAAAGAAAAAGAAAAATACCGGATGGTCTCACTCATAGCAGGAATCTAGAAAACTTAAATAAGGGACCAGGAAAATGAATATAAGAAAGTGAAAATCAAAATCAACAAAAAACTATGAACCAGAGACACATTTTGGGGGGTGGGGGGCGGGAGGGGAAGGATTGGGGTCAGAATGGGGCGTTTGCAATTGTATGGGGGAATATAAAAATAAAATTTAATATTTAAATTAAAAAAAGATTTATTTATTTACTCATTTACTTATTTATTTATTTATTTATTTATTTATTTATTTATTTATTTATTTATACAAGAACCAGGGTACGGGCCAGATGCGGGGGAGGGTGAGAGGATTCACCAGAGACAGAGTGGGGAACAGAACAGGCAGACTGACAAAATACACTGCTGATGGGAGCATTGGGCGTGACAGGAGAGGTCTGCCGTGCCATGTGGGACCCTCGCCAGCGGGCTGGGATCAAACTGGCGCTGCAGAGGCTGAGGACAGCTTCACAGCGCTGCGCTCAACTGCCTGCACCACCAGGGGAGGCCCTAAACTTTTCTTAATAGATGAGTTGGAGGGAGGAATGCATTCATTTGTTGATTGATTGTTCATTCAACAAACATTGATTGATGAACACCTGAGTATTCTAGGTTAGAACCCTGGAATGGGTTTCTCCCTCATGTGGTGGGAATATGTGCTTATCACCCGCCATTTTTTTTTTAAAGATTTATTTATTCATTTATACAAGCACTGGGTACAGTCAGAAGCATGGGAGGGTGAGAGAATTCACCAGAGCCAGAGTGAGGAACAGAACGGGCAGACCGATGAAATACACTGCTGAGGGGAGCAGTGGGTGCGGCAGGAGAGGTCTGCGCGCCATATGGGACCCTCCTCCAGTGGCCGGGGAGCAGCCGGGGATCGAACCGGCGCTGCAGAGGCTGTGGGCAGCTTCGCAGCCCAGCGCTCAACCGCTGTGCCATCAGGGGAGGCCCTCACCTGCCATTTTTACTGTGAGAGCTCTCCCATGCCTCCTCTACATCAGGGAAGCATGATTATCCAGAGTTGTTAGCTCTGTACTTCTAACCAGATTTCCTCATTTGCTTTGTCTCTGGAGGGCCAGCACTACTACTGCTGGCATGTAGTCCCTCCCACTTCTGAATAGCCTTACTTTCTTTCTTTCTTTCTTTCTTTCTTTCTTTCTTTCTTTCTTTCTTTCTTTCTTTCTTTCTTTCTTTCTTTCTTTCTTTCTTTCTTTCTTTCTTTCTTTCTTTCTTTCTTTCTTTCTTTCTTTCTTTCTTTCTTTCTTTCTTTCTTTCTTTCTTTCAGATTTATTTATTTATGTATACAAAAACTGGGGTATAGGACAGAGGTGCGGGGGTGGGGTGGTGATGGTGAGAGGATTACCAGAGACAGAGTGGGGAACAGGACAGGCAGACTAACTAAAGTACACCCCTGAGGGGAGCAGTGGCCTAGTCAGGAGAGGTCTGCTGCGCCATGTGGCTTGCTCCGTGCTGGCCGGGGATCGAACTTATGCTGCAGAGGCTGCAGATCACTTCATAGTGCTGTGATTAACACCTTGCAACAACAGGGAGGCCCTATCTTTAGTTCTGTTACTAATGTGTTTCATTTAGGCTCAAGTTGGAAATGAAGGACACTCTTGTATAATCCATGATGCTCTTTGTTGTGTAATTGTCATACTATTTTTATCCCACTCTCCTGCCTTTAGGCTTTCAATTCTCATGCACACCTGTTGAGGGAAAAAGAAAACAAAACCTAAACTTTTCACATTCATTTACCCACACAATTCCCTTATCTCATTTTTTTTTTTCCTGGTCTATTATACATATGATCTCTCATGGCTCTGCGATGTGTTCACCTGCCTGGACTGAATTTTATTCCCAGTATTCCCTTTCAAGTATGTGGCTGGCTCCAGTGGGCTACCAGGAAGCTTGTCTTGGAAAAGTTGGAGGGGCAGCTTCCCATGTAGCACATGTGCACCTTCTCCTAATTGTTCAACCTATGGAGTACCTATCTAGGTGCTGGCTGTGAGGGGATTTTACAGGTGTGATTACAGTCCCTAATCAGGTGACTGAGTTAATCAAAAGGGAGAGTGTTCAAGGTGACTTAATTGGTGGAAAGTTTTTAAAAGAAGGTCTGTATCCTCCTTGAGGTCTAAGAGTTCAAGAAGCAAAGAAGAAAAGCTGGAGACTCCTTGTCTATATTCTTGGACAACACCTTGTGGTTGCTGGTCTGCTGATTTGCCTCATTGGTGTGAAGAGCAGCTGGGCCTTAATTGTTTTTCTTTCCAGTTGAATCTTCCTTTCACTGGCTCTTGGATCAAGTACGTACATTCAACTTTTGGACAAAGAACCCTGTCTTCTGTGGGATCCCCTTATCATGAAATTTATCCTGTGAGATACCAGGCTGCTGGGGATCTTCCCTTCCTGCTTACTTGTGAGAGGATGAAGGGCCTGTTTAGCCAGCTCCTACAACTGTAAAACAATTCCTTGTAATAAATAAAGGGATGTTAAAAATAAACAACTCCTACTGGTTTCTGCTTTTCTGCTTGCATCCTGGATGATATATGAACTAAAGAAACAATTGTTCGCTTTACATGTGATGAGGTCAGGCAGTTTGAAACCTGGATGACTCTAACATTCATTCATTTATTCATCACTGTGCTGGGTTGGCAACACAGCAATAAACCAGGCAGATGGACGCTGCCCTGGGAGAATGGATCTTCTAGCACGAAAGCAGCTGTTAAACAATATGTGTAAGATAATAATGTTAGCTTGGAGTTATTAGAAGATATAACTGGGAGATCCTACCTGATTTGAGGTGTAAAAGAAGGGCCTAAGAGTTAGAGTGGGAGAGCAAGACAACAAATGAAAGGCATTTAAGCTGTTCTTTAGAAAATATTGTTCACGGTGATAGAAGGCATGAGGCTGGAGACTTATTCATGGAGCATCCTGCAAGCCACAATAATGATATCTGACTTTGCTCCAAGGGCCAAATATTTTTATTTAAAAATCTTCCTAATTTGGAGACCTGTATTTCTTTTTTATTTCATGATATCACAATAGTTTCATTTTGAGTCTTTAAAGATCCCTTGGTGTCAATGTGTTTGCTCCTCTTATTTCTTTTCAGCTTTTTCCTATGGCCCTCTTGTATAATCCATGATGCTCTTTGTTGTGTAATTGTCATACTATTTTTATCCCACTCTCCTGCCTTTAGGCTTTCAATTCTCATGCACACCTGTTGAGGGAAAAAGAAAACAAAACCTAAACTTTTCACATTCATTTACCCACACAGTTCCCTTATCTCATTTTTTTTTTTTCCTGGTCTATTAAGATGGAATAGACTTCTGGCGGGTGGGCAGCTCACCTGGCATCATTGTTCCTGGCTTGCTGCCAGGTCCTGAAGTGCAGGGACCTCAGCCTTCCTTAGGCTGTTAATCCTTCCTGCCTTCCAAGCACTCTGATGCTCTAAGGATTTTCTTAATTAAGTCATCGAGTCACATGCCACCCTTGAAAGTGGAACAGTTAAAACCATCAATTCCATGTGCCAGGAAGATAGGAAAGATTGAAGTGGAGTAGGTAGAAGGTACCCCTGACAGAGTCAATCACAGATCTGAATTAGACTGAACAGCTTGAGCTTAAATTTGGTTCTTTGTCTTCCTTTGCTTTCTTCATTTTTTGAAAATCCCGTCTTCAGCTCTCTCTCTGTGGCTGTTTGTTTGTTTGTTTTTTGGAAAGCAGCTAGGTAGAGAGAGCTAAGCAAAAATTTAAAGGCAAACTGGTTTGGTTTGAAGGTTTGGTTCCATCATAGCCTATTTTTTAAAATCTGTAAAATGGAAATAATATTATCTACCTGTCAAATGACATATGAATAGCACCTGGCTTAGTGTAGGTCCACATAAAGGACCTCAATAATTTGGGGGTACTAAGCATTCTGGTTTTGAACAAAGTAACTTTTCCAGGGGCAGAGGACTTCACTACTCAGCAGTTTATTTAACAGCTTACATTTTCTCTTTGTACCCAGCACCACATGAAGAACAAGAAGCCTCATTTACTTTAAGAGCAGGACGTGATATCTCAAGGTCTGAGTTAGGAGTCAGGAATCGTGATACTTGGAAAACTTGCCCAAACTTGTTTAAAAGTAAATTGGAATTAATAAAACTTACTGTGGTAATCATTTTACAATATATTCATACATCAAGTCATTATGTTGTATGCCTTTAATACCATGTTATATGTCAATCACATCTTCATAAAATTGAGGGGAAAAGGAAACAATTCTCATGATGGAATAAAAGTGAATTGGAGTGAAGGGATTTTGGAAATAGTGGTGATGACGACACCATATTGTGAATGTAATTAATGACACTGCATTGTATACTTAAAAATGGTTAAAATGGTAGACTTTAAAATTGCACATATTTTACCATGATAAAAATATATGGAAATCTGTTGGGAACCTGCTGCCCTAAAGAGAGCTGGAGTTTTTGGAGAATACTGGTTTACTCTGCATATGGAGTTCCAGGGCATTAGAAGTTCTGCAAACAGAACTTCTTCCCAGAATTGACTCCTGTTCTCTGAGGACATGCTGGCTTCTGCTCATGTTCCCTACTAACCAGGAAAACTTGTTTCCAGCAGTAACTTAGTAATACGTATAAGCAAAAGCACAATTGTGTGATATTTTCTTGTTCCTTTGTTCATATCTGTAATAAAAGCTTGGGTTGGGAGAGTGAAAGGCAGAGCTGCCTTCGATGGCTCTGCCCAGCCTCCCCCCATTGCAAATTAATTTAGACTCCGAGTCTTCGTTAATGGCAGAGAATTTCATCGGCTGTCCTGTTCTTGGCAGCGGCGTCTGAACAGGGTCATGAACCCTGGAACCTCAAGGAAGGTGCATGTGGAAAGTGTGTTCTCTAGCTAACCTCTATAGTCATGGGTCACGACTGACTAAGGGGGATTATCTAAGGTTGGGTAACAAATGGAGCAGAATTCGACTCATCATCATTATATAACCCTTTAAAAATGCCTATTAGAAGAGAGTGGAGCCACTGTCTCCACTGACAGCTTAAATGAACTCTTAGATTGGGACCTTCAGACCTCTCCGTGGTTCCCAGATGAAGGAACCATGTTTTGGATGTAGAAACTTGGCAACAAATTGGTGAAACTTTAAAAAAGCATCATAAACAAGGTATGAAAATCCCTACAATAATTTTTTCAAAATGGGCTTTGGTACGAACGGCTCTGGAACCCTTCTAGGAAACTTTAAAAAAGGAAATTAAACAGAAATCCACGAGTGAATTTTAGAGTCCTATTAACTGTGTCAGAATAACTCCTCTACCCACCCCCCACCCGCCGCCACTAGCTCAGTGTTAATGTGGCCCATTTATAAACCGAGACATATAGGCGTGATTGTTGTGAAATGATTTCAGAAAATGAACTAGAAGGGTCTCTATCTAAGCTCCTCAATTTAGAGTTGAGGGGTTGGAGAACATGAAGTGTGACATACCAAGGATGACACAGCATCCCAACCCCCTGAGGACTGGACCACTGCAACTATGTTCCATGCTGATATGGAGCCCCCTAGAACAATCTAGGTCTTTCAGGGGGGCTCAAGTGAGTCCTTTTTCTTCTATCCTTTCTCCATGTGCTGGTTACTAGTCTCTAAGAAACTAGTTGCTAGAGTTCTCAGATTGTACAAGCCAGGACTAAGGCATGATTTAATGCTATATCATTATCCTCTCCCAGCTGAGAGCATGCAGACAGTAAGTGATAATTTCAGAGCTTCTTTCTTGATATCTGAAGGTCATCACTAACCCTTATCTGCTTTTTCTCATGTTAGGGTCTTTGCATATGCTGTTCCCTCTGCCATGAAAACCCTTCTTGACTTTGACAATTCTTATTTAGCCTTTGGTTTCAGATGAAACATCACTTATCCCGAAAGTTTTCCTGTCTTGCCAGTCTGTTAGCTCATCCTGTTGTGTGGCTTCCTAGTAACTTACCCATCTTTGCAACTCTCGTCACACTTGTAATTACTTATATTATGTCTGAGTTCCATGCATGAGGTCAAGGTCTTGGTTTGTGCTGTCCATCATTGTTTCCCAAGAACTGAGCGTAGGGCCTGGCACATTTGTATTCATTAAAGAAAAAAAACAACAACCCTGTCTTCTCATGAAGGGAGAATGAAGATAATGATATTCCTTTCTGTGTATTAATAGGCAAGAGAGACAATGTCTTTAATTGGTAGAAACTGATCTAGGCACTAGCAAATATTCCAAGGAAATGCACAAATGAGCAGAGTGGAGGCACTGAGGACTGCCCATGTATGGCACTGAATGCTGGTGAGAACAAATAGTAAGTCAGCAGCAGAGAGGGCACAGGTTTGAACACAAGGATGTGCTTTCTGATATGACATTTAGGATTGTTAAAAATGGGTCAGATTATAGGGAAGTCTTCCCTAGAGGTTTCAGAAAACAGGCCAGAGTTCCATTTCAGCTGGTTATTTTGGGTCTATCACAGGCAGCAGGGTAGACTAGATATCACCTTAGGGTGCCATGGTTCCCTTCCTCTGACCTGTAAAATAAAGCTATAGGCATGGTTGTTGTCAATAAACATGCAAGGGCACACACAAATGGGAAGTATCTAGTCAGCCCTGTGCCTCTAAATGTTGCTAGTTTCTTTTCTATAGAACATTCTGAATTCATTTTTGTTACAAAAAATCATCTCAGTCTTTAAGCATGCTAAAGCTCTTTCTAGACAGGACTAGTCCCACATTTCAAAGTGAATACTGCAATGCATACCAATTTAACTCTTGTATTGACAGTCACCTAAATTGGGGGGGGCAGTTACACACTAGGCAAGACGATTAAAAACATAACCTCTACTCTCAGTCCCAGCATACAAAGAAAGTGATCTGGACATCGTGTGTCCTATCCAGCAAGGAGGGACACATTTTTTCTTTTTCTGGTTTTAAAGTGAGGGAAGGGAATAGACTTGAATATGCAAATGGATCTAATTTAATTAACTTTTATGACCACAGCTCCTTTGAGATATCCATGGGAGCCAATTAGAGTCCATTAAAATTCAGTCACATCCCTGAAGCTTCAATGAGACACCCCTGTCTTCTCTGAGAAAAAAAAAAAAACAACCCAAAATTGTGAAAATATCTAATCAGAAACAACAAAAAAGAGTAAGTTGTCTGCCACAGCTCTGCTCTTGGTCTTACCAGAAGCTGCTTACACAGTCATTTGCTCCAGTCTGTCACCCCGAGTCTGGTGCTGCAAGGAGCAATGTGAAATCATTGCAGGTCAGTCATGTAACTGCTGACCCAGAGTTTATCATAAACTGAAGCCATGAGAGGTAAAGGTAATGATATTTCATATTCCAGGGCAAAAACTCAAGTCTCATGAGGGTGAGGAAAGAATTGCTTTGACCTCAGGCCAGAGATGAAGAGAAATTTATGCCTCTTAGACTTTTGCTATCCAGTTTGTAATAGTCTTTCCTTTTCTTCCCTTGATTATAAATGTAATACATATTTATTGTAAAAGCTGGAGAAATACAGAATGTCTAAAAGAGGCTGCTCATATCTAGAAGAGCTCGGAAGGCTCTCTTCTGCAATTTTGTTCCCCTTCTTTCTCTTACTATGCAATTTTAGAAGACCGTGTTTGGGCAGTGAGGGCGAGGAGGATTGGCAGTGGTGGAGGGCATAGTGATGCTCAGGGTGGGAGTATCTCATTCGAGTTTCTTCCTTGCCTATTCATCTATCGCCCATACCACCCACCTCTCTTGTCTCTAAGGCCACACAATTATATAGCTGCCAATGATTTTGAAAATGGTCCTTAAACCATTTTCCACGGTTAGAAAAATATGCGGTGGGTCCATTAATTGTTTGATATGCCCTGAAAGTGCCTTGAGATGGGCTCAGCAAAGTGTGCAGTTGAGTTTCAGGGAGCTTTTTTGCTTGCTAGAAGCATTGTCATGTGACTGTATTATTGCAATTAACTTTAGCATGGATATTAGGAGTTATTTCTGTTTCTCCACGTAGGCAAACTATGTCTAAAATAAATATATCCTAGGAGTAGGTCACAGTGCCCAGAATTATGTGATTATATAATTGTGCAGACTAGTAATTGGGAGGTAGAGTTACAGTTGCTATAGGAGGTTTATTAACTGAGTAGATTTAAGAACTCAATTTTTATATATCTTTTATATTTTATATTTCTTTTAGTTAGATTTTTGAAATAACAAATTACTAAAATTCTAACAAAGGTACATAATTAGAAAGAAAAAAATGTGATAAGGTAGAAAACAGATAAACACACAAGGGAAAGCAGAAATAAAGGTAATAAACAATGAGCGCCAAGTCTTTTTTTTCTTTTGCCAACAAATTCATCTGTCTTTGTTTTCAAGACCTTTAGCTTAGCTGGGTCTGAAAATTATTCCCTCTGGTAGAATTGAATCATTTTGTAATCTCAACAGCTAACATCTATTGAGCACTTATTACAAGCAGGCTGTGTAACCTAAAGTATATATTAGCTTATTTTAACCATTTTATTAGTATTCTGAAGTTGATTGTTCTAGTTGGGGCAAATGACCACCTAATATTTATTTTCCTTTTTTTCTTGTTTGTTAATAGAACCCTCTTTTGCTCAGTTTTGCTTGCTTTGTCTAACCAATGAGATGTCAGCAGAAGTCTTCTTCTGGGGAGTTTTTTTCTATGATAAAATGGGGTACACATAGCTAGAGTTAAATTCTCAGCCTGTCCCTACTTCTTTCTGCCTTATATATAAATGTAATGGCAGGATCTTAGTAGCACAAGGCCTTGAGTCAACATGCTAAGAAAGAAAAGCTGAAAGGTAGAAAGAACCTGGGGTCCTGATGCCATTCTCAACAACCAAACCATTCCAAGTAACTGCCTGCCAGGAGACTTTTAGCTATGTGAAAAACAGCTAATTTTTAAATCTATTGTTAGGTGGGCATTTGATTATTAGCAGGTAAAAGCATACCTATTAATAGTTTTGATTTTTAGACAAGGAAACTGAAAAAACTAAGTAACTTCCCAATTCATATAGGAGTAGGTCGCAGTGATGGTATGGGGATTTGACCTTATTATTCTGATTCTAGAATCTCCACCTTACGCACTTAGACATGATTCTATAGCACATCTGCTTTCTGTTAGAGTGCAAGGTCTACTTAGCACCATTTCAGGAAACTTGAGCTTGATCTAGTGTCTTCTGATTTCTCTTTATAAAAGATAATAGTGTGATATATCTAAAACCAGATATGGCCATATTGCTTTCTTGCTTAACTCCTCAGCATTATTTCTTCTCTATAGCAGGGATGTTAGCTTAACTTTATTCAAAGCCATATCAGTAACATAATTGGTAGAGGCAAGTAGATTGTAAGAAAACCAATTGTTTAGGTGTGATAGTTATCCACTACTGTGTAATGAATGGCCCCAAAACTTAGCAGATTAAAATATCAAACCCAATTTCTTATACAATTTATGAGGGTCAGGAATCTGGAGCAGCTGAGCTGAGTGGTTTGGCTCAGGTCTTTAATGAGGTTGGAATCAAGATGTTGATGAGCACTTCAGTCATCTTAATACTTGACTGGGTCTGGTCTGGAGGCGATATCTCAGGTAGTTTCTCTCATGTGGTTATTTGTTGAAGGCTTCACTTCCTCACCTTGTGTGATTCTCCTCACAATATGCAAGCAGATTTCCTCCAGAGCAAGTGACCCAAGAGAGGCAAAATCACAGTGTCTTTTATGACTGAGGCTCGGAAGTGACACCTATAATTTCTGCTCTTTTCTCTTCATCACATGTACTGAATCTGGTAGAATATGGGCGGAGGCCACACGAAGCTATGGATACCAGGAAGTAAGGATCATCAGGGGACATTTGGAGACTGACTACTTCAGGTAACTCTGGGGTAGAGTGGTGGTATTTGCTTTTCAGCTTCAGCCGCGTCTTGCTATGGTGGTCCATGGGTCCTGTTCTGGCATTTTTCCATTTCTCAATGTCAGAAATATAGATTCACAGATTAAGTCTCATAAGAGCAAATGTTGGCTCAGAATTTAAAAAATTCCCATGTGAGCCAAACAAAATACAAATGCAATCTATATATACCCGGTGAGCTGTGCAGTCTCTCTGACCCAAAGCATGAAGGGCTCATGTAGGGCCAGTTCCAGTCTATGTGGCATCCTGGAGTGATGGGAGTTTCAGTAGGAATTTGAAGACAGGTCCAGGTGTCATCAGGAATGGGTACCAGGATCATTTAGTAGTGTCTGCCACGGATGAAGGTGAGGGTTGGGGGGATGACACATATGCTTCAGATCAACACATGTACCATGTCATTTATTCCCCCAAACTAAGATACTTGTAGAGTAAAAGATGCTATGATAATGACACTAACATAGTAGCCATAAATTGGAGCTGACTCAAGCAAACCAGAATATATGGTCACCACCCACACAGCCCTTCAGGAAATCACCGCAGCATCATCCCTCGCTATCTATCTCTATTCATTAGGACCACACCACTGTTCTCAGAGCATGAGAAAATTCTAAACCCCACTGCCTACACTATTTCTGTCCCTGCTTATCCTGTTTTCTCTTCATCCCTACTCCCTTATTTCCCCTCCTCTGCAGGCTAACTGCTCTTTCACCTCATTTGTAGCACTTTGTACATAGCTTTAATGCAGCCTTTATCTCAGTAACCCACAGGCAGGAGTCACATATTACTTATTTAGGACTTTCCTGGCTACTCCATACTCTCACTATCTGGCACATGGTAGGTGTTTAAATCACTTACTGAAATTTTATTTTGAATCTGACCTCCACTCTTTTTCTTTAACACCCTCTTCAGAAGATAATAATGAATAACGAAAATGCCAAGTAGGCAAGAAGAAGGAGGTAGTGCAGGAGCAGAGAAAATTCACAAACTGGATAATTGTTTCTTGAATAACTGACCATTAATGTAAATCGTGCTTGCAGTCATTACAAATCCCCCTCTTCCTTCTCATTTCCAAGAAAGCAGAAGCTGTTTCCATTGACACTGAGCTTCTATCTAGTACTCTCACCCAGACTGTAGAGACAAAAAGTACTTGGTGTATGTGTGCAGTTTATAAAAGCTATCTTTCTTAGAAGTTCATAACTAAGATGTGAGAAAAATCAATTCCAGGCCTCCACAGAATGTGTAGGAGGATTTATCTCTCATGCACACATCTACTACTAATACTTGTGTGCATTGTTTATAAACCTCGGAGGGAAAAGCAGCAGCTGATGGAGAGCAATGTTCTCTATAAACTTCATGAATGAAATGAAACTACAAGATGTTTAAAGGGCTAGTCCTGTGGGAATGAGATGTGTTTTTATTGGAGGCAGGTAGACTTCATGGTGGGACACCCTTCAATCCAAGAGATTGTTATTTATTTTAATCCTTAAGTCTGAGCTGAGGCAGAGCTAACTAGAGTTCTGTGTTTCCTTTCCTTTGGCAGGCTTTCCTTTGGTTTCTTTCTCAATTAGAAGACACAGGAAACTTGGATCCAGGTCTGCTCTGGTCCTTCTCAATAGTGTGATTTCAAGAAAGTCAGATCCTTCCTCTGAATCATCTTCCTACTTAAAATGGGACTACTAATAACACTTATTTCACAAGGTTATATGAACTAACGTAATTGGAAGGCCTTTGTAGACCGGGTGAAGTCTACAAATGGCAGTGAGCACTATTATTAGGCTCATTTGCAGGCAGTGGTGACGGGAGGAGAGTGGGAGAGAGGAGCGGAATGGAGAACCATACTTAAGCCACCCCCAAGACTCCTCTGACAGAAACTCTGGCTTATCCTATGATAGCAAGGTTACTAATAATACCCAATAAAGCATAAACACTTAAAAATTAGTCTGGGCCAAGATTAGATTAGCCAGGGAGGAGGGTTGTGATATCACACGCCTTAAACCTGCGGTGGGCAGTCAGATTGTTGCTCGATTATTGCCTTCTCTGGAAAGGGTGAGTTGAAATTGGAACACTCTTTCTTGTTTGAACAGTTTCTGCTGAGTCTGTAGCGTTGATTATAGTTCTTGCATTCTGCAACTGCCTGTTTCCTTCTTGACTCACCTCCAGGCGCATAAATATCCCACAGAAAACACAGCACTTTTAAGAGTTGCTTATCTCTTAACCTCGCCCCTTAATGTGTCCTGTAGAATCACCAGGACATAGTCTCTCTCCTACCTTATTGTCCTTAAAACTCTCCAGAAGCCAAACCTTGACTGACTCCCTTTGGATCTTTCCTAAGAGAGGCAGGCAAATGTAGGAGAGTTTTTCTGCAGTTGTGTGACCTTCCTCAGCTACAGAAAGGGACAACAATGACTAACATGGGGGCTGTGATGAGCATGGACAACAATGGAAGGAAGAGCACCTGGTGGTGGCAAGCGTCTAATAAACATAAATCAAAACTACCATGAGATACCATCTTACACCAGTGAGAATGGCACATATTAAAAAAACTAGCAACAACAAATGTTGGCGAGGGTGTGGAGAAAAAGGAACTCTCCTGCACTGTTGGTGGGAGTGCAAACTGGTCCAACCACTGTGGAAAGCTGTGTGGAGATTTCTGGACCTACTAAACATAGAGCTTCCATATGACCCAGCAATTCCACTCCTAGGTATTTACCCAAAGGACACAGAAACATCAATTCCAAAGAACACCTGCACCCCTATGTTTATAGCAGCACTGTTTACAATAGCTAAGCTTTGGAAACAACCCAAATGCCCAAAAATAGATGACTGGATCAAGAAGATGTGGTACATATATACCATGGAATATTACTCAGCATTCAAAAAAGATAAACACATGCAATTTGCTGCAACATGGATGGCGCTGGAAGGGATCATGCTCAGCGAAATAAGCCAAAAAGAAAAAGAAAAATACCGGATGGTCTCACTCATAGCAGGAATCTAGAAAACGTAACTAAGGGACCAGGAAAATGAATAACTATAAGAAAGTGAAAATCAAAATCAACAAAAAACTATGAACCAGAGACACTTTTAGGGGGGCGGGGGCGGGAGGGGAGGGATTGGGGTCAGAATGGGGGGCTGCAATTGTATGGGGAATATAACAATAAAATTTATAAAAAAAAAAATAAAAAAAAAATAAACATAATTACTGTGATTGTTATTATGATTATTATTACTACTACTGCTAATAATAATAACATTAAAGTGAACAAAATTCCATTTGAGATGAATCCTGGGAAGATTAATTTATATTTTATTTTATTATTTATTTATTTTTTTAAAAAATATTTTATTTTACAGAATTCTTACATCTTTTTTCATCTTTGCACAATGTATGCATTTTCATTTTAGTTATATTCCCCATACAATTGCATTGCACCTCCCCCCTTATTTTGACTCTAGTCCTTCCTTTCCCCGCCCTTCCCTCACTCCCCATAGTGTGTCTCTGGTTTATTAATTTATATTTTATATACAAGAGGTGCTCTATCAATATTTTCCAAGGGCTGATTAGAATGTCCTTGCCCTACAGGTAGACAAATGTCAGTAAACAAAATCTAAGTAACAGTGTAGTAGCTGGAACACATTTTAATAAGTTGAAAAAACAGTAAGCTAGATAATGCAAGATAAGTGAGTGTACCTACAGTGATTTTTAATTTTTTTTCTCGGTTGAGTACCCGCCTGGGTGTCACTCTACTATAATATATTAAAAACAGAATTATTTGATATTATGTCATGACCATGGGGCATAGCAATGAGATTGCATCAGGAGCAACCAGCACGCTAAGTGCTAGCTGCTGTACAGAGCCGAGCTCTCCTTAGGGCTGGCCCAATACCTGCCATCCCCGCTCACTCACCATGCTGGACACTGTTCTAGGAATTTCATTATTTAAAGGACTTGATCCCTTATTAAAATAGTAATATCCTTGTTGTCATCAATCACTGACACATCTGTATGAGTGAGGGTGGCTCCTGTTTGAAGATTAGACTTTCCTGGAGGAAACTGGGAGGAAAACTCCTGCAGAGAAGGAGGGAGAGAGGTAGGGGGGTTGAAGAGAGAAGGAACAGCCATTCTAAGGTGTCCTCCTTCGAGAAGCCATTCTGACCCCTGGTATTATAATACAGCTTTATCTCCTGCATTCCTTCTCCTGAAAACAGGTACCGGTTATTCTTATAGAAAAAAAGAAACACCATTTTCTTCCTTATTCTCGTATTTATTCTAGGAACCAGCAATAACAGGTGTTAATCTTATCAGCCGGGGAAGGAGGTACTATACTTCTGGCTTATTTGTAAGGCCTTGCATTTTTTTTTTTAAATAATAAATTTTATTTTTATATTCCCCATACAATTGCAGCCCCCCCCATTCTGACCCCAATCCCTCCCCTCCCGCCCCCCACCCCCCAAAATGTGTCTCTGGTTCATAGTTTTTTGTTGATTTTGATTTTCACTTTCTTATAGTTATTCGTTTTCCTGGTCCCTTATTTAAGTTTTCTAGATTCCTGCTATGAGTGAGACCATCCGGTATTTTTCTTTTTCTTTCTGGCTTATTTCGCTGAGCATGATCCCTTCCAGCGCCATCCATGTTGCTGCAAATTGCATGTGTTTATCTTTTTTGAATGCTGAGTAATATTCCATGGTGTATATGTACCACATCTTCTTGATGCAGTCATCTATTTTTGGGCATTTGGGCTGTTTCCAAAGCTTAGCTATTGTAAATAGTGCTGCTATAAACATAGGGGTGCAGGTGTTCTTTGGAATTGATGTGTCTGTGTCCTTTGGGTAAATACCTAGGAGTGGAATTGCTGGATCATATGGAAGCTCTATGTTTAGTAGGTCAAGAAATCTCCACACAGCTCTCCACAGTGGTTGGACCAGTTTGCACTCCCACCAACAGTGCAGAAGAGTTCCTTTTTCTCCACACCCTCGCCAACATTTGTTCTTGCTAGTTTTTTTAATATGTGCCATTCTCACTGGTGTAAGATGGTATCTCATGGTAGTTTTGATTTGCATTTCCCTGATGGCAAGTGATGTTGAACATTTTTTCATATGCCTGTTGGTGTAAGGCCTTGCATTTTGATGTTGTAAATTGTCTTCAGGGATTTGAAATATCGAATAAAACAATTAAAAAGTAATAAAATTTTTTTATAGCCTGAAGTAGATAGTAGAGTTCTGGTGGGAAAATTATTATATGATGTTAAGTCGTTCTTCTTCATGAAAATATTTTTTTAATGAAGCAGGAACTAGCAAAGACGGAAAAGAGAAAAAACTGTTGTTGAATAATATATGATATTGAGGTTTCATAGGCTTTAGGAAAGAGCTATAAATAAAGTGATATGAAAACTGAAAATGGATTTGCTATTAATTTTTACTAATCGTACTCTAAAATTATTTTGTATATTTTTAAACTTGTTTTTTATTAGTCTTCACCTTAGAATGGAAACTAACAAGGGAGGCAATCAATTTCTCTGCTCTCCATTATGTCACCTGCCATCTATGCAGAGACTGGCATGTATTTGTGGAATGACAAATTTATAATCCAGCTCCATCCACTGGCTCAAAAATACTTTTCTGAAATTCACTTTATTCTAAGGACCAAAATGAGGTATCTGAAGATTGTTTAGGAAGCAAAACAAAACTCAGTCCTGACCTGAAACCACTTATGATAATCACAAATACTGTATATTTTTCACTAGATATAAATTAGTATGGCTCTATACTTTCAACACCTGTCATTTTAAAATAAATTATTCAACATGATTAGATTACTTATAAATGACATCAATCAATTAGCTCTCGAGGGCTGAGTCTTCAAGAATTTTATTTTTAGAGACTAGGTTGGTAAAACTTTAACTCTTCATATTTGCAGAAAGGATTAAAGCAACTTGGGCTCTTACCAGGCTTCCTCCCTCCCACCCCTACTGAAGATTTCATGTGCACATTATTTGGGTAATCCATTCCAACACTGCTGGACATAGACAGAGGTAGGAGTTTGAACAAAGAGTGTGGGACTGAAGCACACGTGTCCCCCCCCCCCCCCCCCCGCCCCAGAGTGAAATCTGGTACTTCCTTTCATTTAATGGCCATGAATCAGAGACAACTGTGCTGACTGCTCTAGACTTGCTTTTAGGGAGCAGTCCCCACTGGGTCCTCACATGTTGAAATGAATCATTTTCTCCTGTGTCACTTTGTCACTTTTGCTCTTCATTTGCTTGATGTATTTCATCTGCATTTGGAGGTATTTAGAATCACTGCTTGATCTATTGTTTTCTGCAAACCGATAAAAAAAATGATGTTTAAAGACATTAAAGGACAATTAGTATCCAACGTGTTTGATTCTACAGCTACCTCTTAAAATTTAGTAAGATAAAAGCTTTGTTTTTTTTTTTTGTTTTTTTTTTTTTTTTTTTTAGAAAAAAACCTCTCTACTAGGGTGACTGATTTACCCTGGTTTGCCAGGGACTTTCCTGGTTTAGAAAGGAATGTCCTGCATCCCTCAAATGCTTTCAGTCCTGAGCAAACCGAGAAGGTTGGATAGCCTGTCTCTAGTTGTGCTGTTGAGAGACCCTTATCAGGATTTCTTGAAACCAGAAGATGCAGTTGATTGGAATCCAGCATTGCACTTTTAAGGATAATAAATCTCCACTGTGGCGAAGAAACGTAAGTCAATAGGCACTAAAATATACGTGTCTTAAGGAATTGCAGAATTGTGCAAGAGTGCAGAGTTCTTTGAAGTGCTACCCTTTGGAACCAATCTGGGATTTAGACATTTGTGTTCATTCCTTTTTGGTCCCAGGAATACAGAATCAAGTTATTCAGAAGCATTTGAAGTTGTTTAGAGAACTTTGAAGAATTTCTCCATGCTAAACAAATTATACATGGCCTTAAGATATATTCCAAAGTGGCTGTCCATATCAAAAAATCCATATCAAAGGTAGAGGAGTTGCCTTTGATTAAATGGATCATTGCTGCAGAACAATCTTCTCTGAGAATCACTTTTTCCTTTGTGCAAATGGAATTGATTTTATGCTGTGGGAAATGCTTCTGTCATTCCTTCTGCTGTACTGGAGACATGGACACTGAGGGAGGAAAATACTAGAAGCCACAATTGTTAGGGATTAAGGATATCATGTGCGTGGTTTAAGCGCCCCGCTCCTCTGTTGTATGTGTTATTTCCGTGAACCTCTGAACTTGTCAGTCTGCTTTTCCAGGCCCATTTTTATGATTGACACTAACTGGTTGCTAGAGAGCGGAGGCAGCATGGCGGAGCAGAAAGAGCAGGGGTTCAGCATCAGTCAGGCTGGGTCTAGATCTTGGCTCCGCCCAGAAAAAAAAATGTGGGCAAATCTCCTGACATCTTTGCGTCTCAGTTTCTTATCTACAAAACAAGTTTAATGATTCTTCTCATGATTGTCATGAGGTGATTAGTAGGTACTGAAATTATGCTAAAAAGGACAGACAAACCCACAAACTGTGATGTGCAGAGTCACTAGTTTGGGGACTCGCAAGTTAGAGGTGGTTTTAAAGGGTTTTCAGTTTGGTAAATGTCAAGCAGGGGTAGAAAAGCACTTTTATTTAGGAGTCAGAGAGAGTAAGCTCTACCCTGGACTCCACCCATAACCCCCTTTTGGGCTTTGGTTGTCACTGGGTTTACATGTGAAAATTGTGTCCAGTGATTGCTAGGCTCCCTTACACTTCTCACATTCAGTGAACTGTGAAGCCTGCAATATGTGAATATGAGATATGTCTGTATGTGGGAGAAACTCTGGTTCCTGTGAAGATTATAGTCTACAGAAGACACCATGCTACAGCTTAGAGTTCTGTCTCAGAAGTGTCCTTGCAACCACTCAATATAATCTTGTGCATCCTTTTCTCATTCCTTGCCATAGCTATTTGAACTAGGGTGGAAACCCATCACACAGTGGGCTGATTAGCTTCCCTTGCAGAACTTTTAGCCTAAGAACATGGAAGATCAGTTCATAGATGGTGGGCCTGGAAAGTAGGTGTTTAGAGGCTGAGGGTACCATTTTTGCCAGATCAGATCACATGAATGCAGAGTGAAGGAAGGCAATCTAAGACTGGGCTTGATGGCAAGAGGGAGGTTGGGGAGGGAAAGGAACAGGGAAAGATGGAGAATAAATTCTTTGGTCATTCTCTGTTTGATCACCTATGAGACTTCCTGTTCTTTCTATATTTGAATTCTGTGAAATTTCCTTGTATACTCTTTCACCTAAAGCAGATTTGAGTGGCTTTTCTGTTTTTTTTTTTTTTTATGTTCAACCATGTCCTAAGACATGGAAACATAGGCCAGACATTGTAGCACACTGGGATTTCTCCAGTGACAGGGATTTCATCTCATTCCCTTTTGAAACAAATGTTTGGCCTAACATGACAGAGAGGAGGTGTCAATGAAGTTATACTGAAGTGACATGAATATCACTTATCTGTATGTGGATAGATGGCATTTATATAAGAGCGTTATTGATGGCATTTATATAAAAAGGATTAATTATAAGAGATAATGATGTTTCAGGAGGCATTTCTCTAGATTATTTTTTCATTGGTCTACACACATCATCAAGCCCTGTCTTCAGTGCGTCTCCAGGACCTCTACAGGATCTAGCACACCATGGCCCTTATTTTAAAATGTTTCTTTAGCTGATTGGCCCAGGATTACTTTATATATTGTGGAGATATAAAAAGATATATAAGTTATGGTTGTTCTACATAAGCAGCTTGCTGCATGGCTGAGAAGATACAAGGAAAAAAAATTAACAACACCAAACATGGTGATTTGCAATGGATTTCAAGTAACTGGGAATAGCAGTCCATTGTGTGTGTGTCTGTGTGTACACCACATTTTTCTGATCCACTCAAGATATTTTTGACTGTCTAGCTCACTGATGTCACCCCAGGACTTAGAATAGAGCCTGGCTTAGGGTAGGTGCTCAATTAACATGTGTTGAATGAATGTGTGAATAAAAAGCAAGCAGATTCATTGAGTCAGGCTGGGTGTATCAAAGCTGGTGGCTCTCTCAGAAGCTGCTTCATTTATTCCTTGCATGACTGTCTCAGGATTCTGGTTGACAACATTGAGGCACAGAGATAAGAGGTAATCAAGAGCATGGAGCTGGTACGTGACACAGCCAGACATTGTGTCTATTCTCTCTGACCTTGACGGTTAATGCCCACCCCATTGTGCACAGTTAAAATACAGAGTAGTTAACAAGATACAAAAGTTTCTAGAACAACAGATGAGCAGCAGAGTCAGTAACAGAAGTGTAAATGTTGGGAAAGAAGGCTAGCATTTCAGAAAAAGAAATTACATATTGAATCACGTAAACATTCAGGAGGAGGAAATCTTGTTCTTATGAAGGTGACTAAATAATATATTGTCCTTTATTCTTTGGAGAGTACAAATGGGCACTATTAATATTTAAGCTGGAACAGAAGCATCAAGTGGGACTGTTCCAGGAAGGGCGGTGAGGGAACCTATTTTTAAGGAACTGGAGAGTTAGTGAAAGCTCATGGCTAGTGACTTGGGTATCTCCCTTCAAGAAGGACAAAGGGGGAGACATGGTGAGGGGCATCTCATCATCAGGTTGAAAGAAGAAGAGAAAGTCAAGGCCCACTTCCAGGCCTTCCCATAGGCAAGAGTGGGAGGAGAGAGAGGAGTCTGTGGGGGAAAAAAAAAAAAAAACAGAACCAGAAGGAAAAAAGAGGCTCAGAGATCAGGAGGAGTGGTGGACAGGGGAAAGGGGAAGTGGGAGGCCACATTTTGCAGGGCATTCCCAAAAGTAGGTCAGCTGGAACTTGGCAACAAAAAATGAGATTAGAGAATCATTTGCTTTTTGATTTTGTAACATAATCTTCATCTATCTCAATGAAGTGCTAAAAGGCATTTAATTAAAGTATGTTAAAATTAATTTTGATTTGAGAACTTTTTTTTTCTTCTGCCCTCATTATATTTTGAGATGCTTTGGGGTACTTTTAAAGACAGGATCAAAAATGAGGGTTTGGTGCCCCTGCATGAAGTTTTCTTGTGCCTCTGCATGGCCTGAATCACTAAGAAGTCCTATATTTAGAGTGTCATTGACACAGATAAAATCTGGGCCCTCGCTGGAAGATACAAAAGCATAAGGGGATACTTTTGTGCTTTCTCTGGGGTCAGGAAGATTAAAAAGTGAATTTTGGGGTTAATATAGATGGCGTTACCTGAAATCTGGTTTTTCTTGATACACCAGAAATTTTGATGACTTCATTATCTGTCCAAGCAGATGTTTTTCTAGCTTAGCTTCTTATTTTAATAAGGAAAGTATGTGTGTGTGTGTGTGGGGGGGGGTGGGTGGGTGGGGAGGGAGATCAGGAAATAAACAGCCCCCTGTTCAAAACATTGAAATGATGGCATTGACAAAAATGCTAGCGGAGGGAGAACAGCTAATCAACTAGTGGTCTTTCATGTCATGGTTAAGAAGCAAGAGATAGGTGACTAATCACAACAGTTTGTCTGTCTAGACATGGTTTGTCCACTTGGCTCTAGCCAGAAGGTTTGGAGGATATGTGTGAATAACATGTGGTTAGAGTTCTCTGTTTTTCAGATGGTAAAGTCACCTGGCCAGGCCCTGGAAACAGAATCTCTTGCATTCTCCGAAGGTAAACGTTACTAGTTGTGTTGGGTAGCAGCATTAGACAGAGGATAAGCAGCAAGCTTTCCCCATAGTTTCCTTTCATCCCAGCAAAAGTTTTTCTGGACTGAAATCACCGTGGCACAAAACTCTTGGAAACCAAGAAGAAAAAAATCTCACAGGAATTCAAAAGGAACAAAATCATTAACATTGAGCCAAAACCCGCTGGCATGCATCACAGAAAGCAAATAGATATAGAGGACACCTCTGGGAGGAGAAAATGCAGGGCTTTGGCTGCCCAACCCCCCCAACCGCCCCCACAAGAGGCCGCTATCAAGGCCTACCGCGGCTGTCAGAGCAGTCCACGTGTGACTGCTTTCCACCCCGTGTCTGATGAGTGTGTGCAGCCAAGGCTGACCCCGAGCAGAATGAGGAAGCTGAGGTTTGTTTTGGCACACCGCACCCCTGTGTCCTTCTCTACCCCACCCTAAAGTCTGAGTCCTCTTAAAGAGCCTCAGAAAGGCTTTACTTTCCAGACCTTCGTTATTAGAGGCATGTGCATGACGTCAGTGGTGCTCCATACTCCCCTTCTGTACCCTTTGATCACTCCCGTCCGCCTCCTCTGCCTTTATTTCCATCTGTTTTATTTCCATGACTTCTTCCCCAGCCCCTCATTCTCTGTAAGCATTCTTCTTTCCTGAGATAGGAAATCAGGAGATAGAGAATGAGAGAGAAGACTGGGAAGGAGGCTGTGTGTTATCTGTAGAGTGTAAATCTGTGAAGTTTACTCATCCCAGGGGTTTCTTTGTATGCTAGCTGTTTTCATCTTGCTGGATTGTTGGAAAGATTACATGTGGGTGGAGAGCTTCATGCTAGCAGTAAGGTTTCGATAAACACTCCTAATTACTATTTGTAAGTTTGCCTTTGGGATACATGTCTTTGGATCTAGGGCATTCCATTTGGATGGGGATTTCTTTAATATTCTTTCTCTCCCTGTTTTAAAGAAGGCGTATAGTCCAGAAGAAAGCCAATACTTCACCTTGATCTAGCAGAAAGATTTTCAAAATTTTTGTTTGCGGTGACTGCTACGCACACAAATGTCTCTATGTCATCAGGCAAACGTTCTCAAAAGTGTCAGTAGGTCACAATGTCTCTCACTCTGGGTTTGGCCACCTGCGACCACAAATGCATACAGAAGTGGCTTTCATGCAGCAAAAGGAAATAAAAATTTATTTTAACCCACAGGGTAGAGGGGAAGAGAGAAGTCTCAGTCACTGATTAATGGTGTGGGGCGGGGCTGCAGCTATGAGGCTGGCAGGGTGTGGCAGGGACTGGCTGGGGTGCCCACTTAAGAGGGGGTTGCAGGGCAACCCTGAGACCCATGACAGCCTCCACCCTTTTAAAAGTTCCTTTAAATGAGAATGTAAAGATGGTAACTTTTTTCTTCGAAGAAATTTTTAATGTCTGTGTAGATTCAGAATTTTACATCATTAATTCTACTATTTCATTGTATCTCTAAAACATTCACGGTTGTATAACAAAAGGCATTCAAAATGTTATCCCTCTATCACAGTTTCTGGTGAATATTAATGGTCTTAAACATTATTGTTAAAAATGTAGATATATAATGTTATTAAAACATAACAGAAATCTTTTCTAAAAAAAAATAAAATAAAAGTTCCCCCTAAAATGTGCTGCATCTTTTGTTCCCTTGTGTGTGTGTGTGTGTTTGTGTGTGTGTGTGTGTGTCTATGTGGGGAGTAGTGTTGGGCAGTGGTGGGGAATTGACTTGATTTGCATCCAGCCCAGGAGGTGACCCCATCATTCAGGAGTTCAGGGACCCTCCAATACATATAAAAAAGCCAAATTTTCAATAAATAATACTTGTCTTCATGATTTTTCCTCTTGTGGTCTGCTCAGTTCCACTCTCTTTCTTTTAAAAAAATGCAATGTCATATGTGAAATTAATTTCATGACCCATAATGGGTTGTCATCTGCAATTAGAGAAACTCATTCCAAAGATCCATGGGACTTTGCTGCATTCCACTAGCAATCGCACCCTGGGCCTGCCGCTCTTTCCCTGGTGCTCCGGACTTGTCATATTCTTCATTCTTCCAATTTCCTCCTTTTTCAAATTAAAAAATAACATATTGGAAATGCCTTCTCTATCTTTTTTCTTTTCTTTCCCTGTCATAGTTCCCTTTCTTTTTCTCTCCCTCCCACATGCTTTCTACTCCCTACCAAGAAATGGTCACTCTTAATTGCTGCTTACTGAAGAACAGCAATAATAACAATAGCAGCAAAGACAGGGATAGTAACAGTCTTATTAGCAATGGCAGCTAATGCTCATTTCATGCCTGCTTTGTGCCAGGCACCCATCTAGTGCTTTACAAATTTTAACACATTGACTGCTCATAACAACCCTATGTAGTAGATAATCTTGAAACATTGACATTTCTTCCCTTCTTCCTAGTCAGAATCAGAAAGGCTAGCATATTATAGACTTAGGGCTAAATCATTAAATAGAAACAATGATAATATTATAGAGCAGCAATTTGCTTTCATAAATCCTGACCTGATGATAATAGCTAAAGATAATGAATCCACACCTAGAATCAGTAATCCTGAGACTGGGTATGTTGCTGTGCTTAGTTAGTCTGAAATAATTCTTGTTATGCTGCAAATATATTATAAAAATATATTATAAAAATTTAGTCTCATGTAAACTTCCTCCCTGAGAAAATTCCTATACCATTTGTCATTTGATCTGTATTTTAATGCCCTGTTTAGTAAATAATTTCTAAAAACTTAATAAGTGACATTTTCTTCTTTCCCCCAAATTCTACCACCCAGAGTCAGCAACGCTTCACATTTTGATGTAGTGTGTGTTAAGTCTTCAGATATGTTCTATTTGGCCTACACATTGTTTTAAAATGTTCCTTTTCACATAAAAATGTAGATATTCAGCATATCTAGAAAGAATTTCAAAATCTGAAAATGCTGGGTCCATATTCTTAATTTTTTTTTTCTGAGATAACAATGGTTTACAACACCGTGTGATTCAGAGGGATAGCATCTCGTCTCTCAGAGACGAGGTCACCACAAGGCACCCGTATCCTCCACCATAACCATTGTGTTTCTTCTGTTTTCATTTCTTCCCCTCCCTGCCATGTAGCCTCAATTCCATAGTTAGACTTCTAGAATTTGTTATTGGTTTGGTTTTGTCTGACTCTTTTTAAAGTATATAGTCTATATATACGTGAAATGATTAAGTATTTGTCTTTCTTTTCCTGATTTAGTTTGTTCTAGCCCCTCCATTTCCATCCACATTGTTGTAAATGGCAAGAGTTCATCTTTTTTTATAGCTGAGTAGTATTCCATTGTGTCTATATACCACATTTTTCTGATCCACTCCTCTGTCCTTGGTCGCTTGGATAACTTGGCTATTGTAAACAACGCTGCAATGAATAGTGGTGCATCTATCCCTTTAAAGTAGTGTTTTTGCATTCTTCAGGTAGATACCTAGAAATGGAATTGCTGGATCATATGGTAGATCTATGTTTAATATTTTGAGAAAACTCCACCTTGTTTTCCATAGGGGCTGGGCCAGTTTACATTGGTAACAGTATACAAGGGTCCCTTTTTCTCACCAACACTTGATGTTTCTGGTCTTTTTAACATGGCACCATTTTTGTGGGGCAGCAGTAAAGAGGGCTGAGAATCTTCTGTTCTTCTTCAGCAGGGCAGGGCATATAATTTCATTAATCCTTTCCCCACCATTTCTACTTTTCATCAATTGGTTAGGTTCATTCTCTTGTTTTTCTCATGATGTGGAAGGCATTTGAATTTCTCTCTCACCCAACATTTCAGATCCAAATTTTACTTTTTTGTGGTGGTGGTGATGATACAGGGTGATGGGTAGGTGGAGGTCCCTTTCTGGTCTTTTGTTGGAGAAGGTGAGAGAGCAGAGGTCTTCAACTTGTGGCTTCTGTTCATGCTTCCTGGAACATCTGAAAATCAAACAACCTCTTCATCTAGTGGACTCATTTATTCACATACATCCCAAGGCCTTTCTGCATGTTATTTCTGCAACTTTGGCCTTATTCCTTTGAGCTGACTTCACTAGAGACAGTACTCCTCCCTCTTCGCTTTCCCTCATTGCTTAAGAAGTCTGGTTAGCGGATGGTCTCACTCATAGCAGGAATCTAGAAAACTTAAATAAGGGACCAGGAAAATGAATAACTATAAGAAAGTGAAAATCAAAATCAACAAAAAACTATGAACCAGAGACACTTTTAGGGGGGCGGGGGTGGGAGGGGAGGGATTGGGGTCAGAATGGGGGGGCTGCAATTGTATGGGGAATATAACAATAAAATTTATTTAAAAAAAAAAATAAAATGCTGATTTCAACACCTGTAAAAAAAAAAAAAAAAAGAAGTCTGGTTAGAAGCAAATCACTTTTCTCCTAATCCTTGGTTTCCATTTAGGCTTAGGTTTTTGCATTTGAAGCAACTGTATGACACAAACTTTCCCCTTGTCATTAAAATTACGTATGAAAACAAATCTTAGTGGATGAACAATTGCTTGGTCTACTTTTCTAATGTGTGAGGGCTCAGTGAGAGGCAAGTCCAGTGGGAAGGCATACCCTCTTCTTGGGAAGAGGGGAGAAAGGGCACACTAAAGGGATCCCAGAGTCTGGGCCTCCCTGGTGGCACAGGGATTAAAGACACAGCGCTATCAAGCTATCGCCAGCCACTGCAGCAGGAGTTCAAACCCAGGCTGGCCAGGGAGCAACCCCCATGGAACAGCAGACCTCTCCTGTCTCGCTCGCTGTTCTCCTCAGCAGTGTATTTCAATCTGCCTGTTCTGCTCCCCACTCTCTCTGGTGACTTCTCTCACCACTGTACCTCTGGTCTGTACCCCAGTTCTTGTATGCATAAATAAATAAATCTTAAAAAAAAAAAGAAATTCCAGAGTTCTTTCAAGAGGCCTAAGTCTAAGATGAGCAGACTGTCTAAAAACTAGAGTTCTAAAACTAACAGAGAAGGTGACAGTCAGGGACCAAACTACCCTGCCATATGCCTGTGAGAATGCCAGGGAGATGAACTACAAGTGAGGAAGCCAGCGAATGGGAAATTTGAGCAGGACTGCAGTGATCATTTGTGATTTTTTGTTTTGTTTTTCTTTTCTAAATAAAGCACTTTTCCCATAAAATGAGATTCTATTCCTGCTAGATAGATTTAAGAGTTGAAACAATAATTTATCCATTCCTTAAGTTGAACACTTAGGTATTTCCAACTCTGCTTTTATAAATAAGTTTGTGCTAAAAAAATCTCAGTGTGTAAAACTGTAAATTTTGACTTATTATCTCAGGATAGATTTGTGAAAATGAAAGTGTGTATTCTTTTTAAGAATAGTGGATCTGTTAGCAAATGTTTCTGTAAACGTTGTTTGCCTTTCTACTCCTATCAACATAATTTGAATGTTTGGCTCCTTTAAACTAACTTGGTCCACCCAAATAAATTTTTGAATGAAAAGCTGCCACTAACATCTGTAGTCCATATCTGGAATTTTTCAAGGCCACTTTTCAAAATTTTTTGACCATGACACACAGTGAAAAGTAAAATTTACAGAGTGACTCAACACAGATGTGTGTATAACCAAAACAAATGTTTCATAAGGCAGTCACTTACTCTTCCTCTATGTCATGTACTCAGTTAAGTCCTTTCTCTTGTTTTAAAAATAAGCACATAATGAACCATTAAACTGATAGAATGACTGTCAGTAGGTCCTTGCTTTCACTTTGAAAAACATCCTACCATCCTACCAGGACAATTTCTATTTTACAACTTGACTCCCCCCAGAGTTCTATTCTTCCACCATGTCTTTACATGGATGAACTGTTCTGAATATACTCATCAGGATTTGACTATACCACCCACTGAAGGATCACTTCCAGAACGCACTGTCTCAGGCACCCAGTCCCTGCTGTGCTCCATCCAACTCCCATGGGGCCTATCTTGGGCTGTCCTGACCTCTTCATTGTTTCCATTTGACTGAATGGCACATTTGATAAGGAGTGAGAGTCCTTTTAACTTTTCTTTGAGGTTTTTTTTTTTTTTTTTCAGGAGAGTGGTTATACCTTGTTTGCAGTCATAGAATGTAAAAACAGGAAGAGATAAAGAGGCCAGATCTGGTGCACCCCTCCAATTTTACAGGGGAGAAATTCAAGCTCAGAGAGGTAAGTAAACATTCCATGACAACCTGGCATACTCATGACACAGCTGAGCTAGAAACCAGAGCCCAGGACACTTGTAAGTTCCTCATGGGGAGATAGTACAGTTCTAGTCCATGCTGTGACCTTTATGATGGGTTTTTGTGGGTAATTTTGGTCTCATATAAAGGTCTTAGATGCATTGTGTTAGACTATATTAAACTCAGTGGTGTTTAGTAGTGTGAATATGTTTTAATGTTTCTCACTGGAAGCATAAATTAGTTAAAAAGGGACTTCTGCTTCTCAAATAAAATTTTCAGCATCAGATTCTTTATGCTTTAGTCATCTTCTCCCCTGACCTCCTTTGAGATTTCATTTTACACAGCAGGAAACTGAGGCATAGAGTAAATCCCAACTAAACTGAACTACAATATCAAAGGGGACATATTAAAGGCAAAGATCCAGAAGACAAATGGAGGTTGGTAGCCAGAAATTCTGTACAGGCAAAGACTAGAGTTTAAGAGTCCAACAAGATATAGGGTTTATGACAAATGGAATTGAGAGAAAGAAATGTAGGCTTATTTCATAAGATTTGATAAAGGAGAAAGCGAGGACACAGCAGTGTTAGAAGGGAAACTATTAGTTCTAAGCAGTAGCTTTCAGACTAGACTACAGGGTTAGGTTTGCCTGTATATCCAGTCTTCTGATGTATGCATGGTCTTTGGGGTTTGCGGGGGAGTCAGTCCTCGAAGATCTTCCATGAAGTGCTTTCCTGTCCCAAACACCTCCTATATTCCCCAAATGCAAAAGTGCTGGTGATGAGTGGAAATTTACTTTTTGCTATTGTCAGTCTATAGGTATTGTGGCAATGATGTTAATAGATTATTTTGGGGGAATGTCTTCTTGTTATTTGCATTCTGGTGGATTGTTAATAACTGACGTGCCCTGTTCACCTCTCCCCAAGAGTAGGATGTGAGATCAAGTGAACCTAGACTGTAGTCCTGGAAGCTGAATCTTGGTGAGTGTGACCACCAGAGGCTGAAAACAGTTGGTGCTCACTTACACTCTTTTTAGACTATTGCAAAACTCCTGCTATGCACCCTGATTGGGCATTACTTTCTGGCCTCTGCTGGACCTGATTCTCCAGCCTTCCCTTTGATTTTGTGAACCCTCCCATAGCCTTCTAGTAAGGTTCTTTTTTGCTTATGTTAGTTGATTTCTGATGCTGACAACCAACAACCTTACATTAGCACAGTCTGACCCGGAAATTCCACCCACCTCTTTTCACCAAAAGTATGCTAAAGGGCACGTCAATAAATATTTGTTTATCATCCACTATGTGCTCAGCCATATGCTGGGGGCTTTCATCTGTGTTATCTAATCTGACCTTTATTATAATACCACAAGACAGGAGATATATAATTTCTCCCCTGAATTTTTGAAATTGTGGTGATATAGAATAGTTACTATATTATGGATCATGATATAAAGTAATATAAATTTTACTGTCATAACTGTTTTCGAGTATACGATGTAGTAGAAGCAAGTGCGTTCATGCTGTTGTGTAAGCATCACCACCATTTATCTCTAGAACTCTTAATTTTACAAAACAGAAACTCTCTACCCACTGAAAAATATGACCTCATTGCTCACTCCTTCAGTCCCTGACTACCATTTTACCTTTGTCTCTGTGATTTTGGAGACTGTAAGTACTTCATAAAGGTGGAATCATACAGTATCTTTTTTTTTTTTTTTAAATAGAGGCATGTTTTATTTATTTATTTGTTTGTTTGTTTTTGTTTATTCATGCACTGGGTACAGTCAGAAGTGCAGGAGGGTGAGAGAATTCACCAGAGCCAGAGCCGGGAGCAGAGCAGGCAGAAGGACCAAAGTACACTGCTGAGGGGAGCAGCGGGCGGCAGGAGAGGTCTGCGCGCCATGTGGGACCCTCCTCCGGTGGCCGGGGAGCAGCTGGGGATCGAACCGGCGCCTCCAAGGCCGCGGGCAGCTTCGCAACCCAGCGCTCAACCGCTGCGCCACCGGGGAGGCCCCATACAGTATCTTTTTTGACTGACTTGAATCATTTAGCATAATCTCCTCAAGCTTAATTCATCTTGTAGCATGTGTCAGAATGTATTTCCTTTTAAAGGCTGTATAATATTCCATATATGTATACACACATTTTGCTTATTTATTTATCCATTGATGGACCCTTGGGTTGCTTCCATGCTTTAGCTATTATGAAAATTGCTGCTGTGATCATGTGTGTACAAATATCTCCTTGAGACCCTTCTTTCAATTCTTGGCATTTCTTGGTCATAAAGTAATTCTATTTTTAGGGCTTTTTTGAAATTTCATACTGTTTTTCACAGTAGTTGTACCATTTTACATTCCCACCGAGAATGTACAAAGGTTCCATTTTTTTCATTTTTTGGTCATATAGTAATTCTATTTTTAGGGCTTTTTTGAAATTTCATACTGTTTTTCACAGTAGTTGTACCATTTTACATTCCCACCGAGAATGTACAAAGGTTCCATTTTTTTTTTTATGTCTTCACCAACACTTGTTATTTTCTGTTTTTGTGATGGTAGTCATCCTAATGGGTGTGAAGTAGTAGCTATTATTTAAGGTCAAATAACTTATAAGTAAATAGCAAAGTTAGCATTTGAATCTTTGTCCAGTGGTCTTTCAATATACTTGTCTGTCCCTTTTCCTTTCCCCCAACTGTAATACTTATTAGGATTCTATAGGTAGTCAATAAAGTTAAACTTGTTCTTTAAAAAAATCTATCAGTGATTAAGAAGATTTAGAAACCAAAAATAAATGCATTGTCTGTCAATATCATGGAAAGCATGTACCTGGAGTATAATAGACTACCAAAAGATTTATAGAGTTAGAGAATCTCATGACGATAGAGGTTAATTTAATCAAATCAACTTTCCCATCTTACAGAAAAGAAAATGGAAGCCAACAGATTTCTCTGTTGTCAAGTGTTGCTGAAATGACTATAATAGGTTTAGATCCAATAATAGGTTTAGATCCAAACCAATTTAGTTTAGTCATGAGACAGGTGGGGCTGTGTAAATTTATGTAGCTCAATTAAAATCATAGAGCTGAAAGGGACCCCAAGTTCTCTTATTATAATGTATCCATCTGTCTCTATCATGGTGAGTTAAAACAATATCAGCAGGTTGTCTTTCTCTTTACAGCCTACTAAGAAGGCAATTCAATCACTTCCTTTGTAAAGCATTAAGCATCTTTCACACCTTTCAATCTAATGACATTTTTACATGTAAATGTGGAGCACTTTATATGTGTGTTTAAAAACTAATATATTCTATTTAAAGGTGTTTAAAATAGTTATTGAAATTTGAAGCAGCCTTAAAAGTAAATTGAAGTATTACTAAGCAACTGAAAGGGTTGTAATAAGTAACCTTGAATGCACTTTTACAATTGGAAATAACCTAAGCCCTTGGTTTCAAAAATAATATCTAGGGTGAAAGACGGTCAGATAAAGGAAAAATTTCCTGCAATCTGGGAAAAGAACAGTTACAGGGGGTCTGTACAATACAGCACAAGCTTGTTAGACTCAATTTAGGATGCTCCATATATCAATTCGATGTAGCAAAGTTTCTTACATGTGAGACACTGGGCAAAAGCATTGAGAACACAAAGACAACCAGATATAGCTCCTCACTTCAAGGGGCTTGAAAACTAGTCAGAGAGATAACAGTAGGTACACAAATACCTCTGAAAGGGAATGTGGTATCAGGTCCACTGAAATGCATTGAGGGAAGGGTAAGGTTACACCTGGCTGGGCCGCTCAGGGAGAGCTATTGAGCTGCCGTTTGAAGAGTGACAATGGTCTTGACAGGCAGGGAGGGATCAGGGAATGTGCAGTGTAAACAGAGGCCTAAAAATGAGCAATGTCCCAATAGCAACTTTTCTATTTCAAGTCCTGTGCATTCTTTAGGACCCTAAATCTTCTCTCTGGAATGTCCCCACCTTCGACCCCCCCCCACCTCTTTATCTATTAAAATCCAAGAACTTATATAACATATTAAAAATGGTTGTGTTCAAGAGATAGATTATTGGTAAATTTATTCTCTTTCCTTTTTTATTTCTGTATTTCTTTGGAAATGCTATTATATTAAACAATTTTTTTAAAAGATATTGTACATACCTCCCAAGGCCTGTTCAAGTCCATGCTCCTCCTAACTATTCCTGACTAATCTAGAATGTTAATTTGCATATGGAATGTTAATAAGGACTCTTGACCTAAGGTATGTACCTATGTGTTCTGACCAGGGCTTCTGTAAGAGCCTAGCAGCACAAACACCTCAACAGCTGGCAATGAGGAAGCCTTCTGTGTGGTGTTGCTTTCTAAATAGCATCTTCCATTAAACTGAGCCAAGGCTCTTTGGAAAAGATCTGGGACAAGGAACTATAACTCAGTCTAGGTGGGCCTAGGGCATCCCATAGTTTCAGAAAGAGAGGAAATCCTCCAAGACTAACAGAGGTCTATTGAGTTAGTCTGAAGGAGTTCCCACTGTAAAAATCTGGGACGATTTTTGGCATTAAAAAGAAAAAAAATGCGGAGATGGTGGAGCTGGCGGTGGAGGGGAAGAGGGAATAAGAAAGAGGAGGAAGAAGAAGAGAAGGAGAGAAAGAAGGAAAAAGTGTTCATTACACATACACATATGCACGTGTACACATACACATATTACACATACACATACAATAGTTTCATATACTTAAGCCTCTTTGTGCCAAACATAGGCATAGGCATTCAGAAGGGCTCTATTTTTGTTTTCATTAATGGAAGGGAGAAGGTGTAAGAAATTGGATGGGATGCAGAGAAAGGCAATTTAGACACTTTCTTGCAATTATCAGAGCAGAGGTCCCTCCTGGGGGCAGCGAAAGCTGCACTGAATAGAGACAGCCCCTAATAAGACTCGTCACAATGTCATGGAGAGACTTGCAAATTTAGGAAAGTCCTTGAAGGGACTGACTCCAAAATAAGATTCAGGTGAGTTTAAATTTTGGGTCTGCTCAAATCAGAGAGAAAATCAGGATTAAGTTAAGCCTGAATTGAGAAAGTTAATTTTGACTAAACTGCTTAACAGGATTTAGTCCTGTGTTTATTTAACTCAATTTAAATTGCATGTCAACACATTAAAAATGAATGGCTCATGTCAATTTCTTGAGTGGAAAGGCATTATTGAGTGGAAACACAGGACAATTCACCTGATAGGGCTTGAAAGAAGCCAGATGTTTTTGAACTACTTGGGGTAATTGTTGGCCTAGGTCCTAGGAAAAATCGCCTGTTAGTGATTCCTGTTGTTTTTACTCCTCTTGTGAGGAAGTCTTGCAAATATCTCAGCTATCATAACCTACATGGCCCGTAAGCCTGTGGGAACCTCCAAGATGGGCCAGATAGAGATAACTGAGATAGTTCCCAATTGTGTGAGTGTGTATGAGTGTGAGTGTGTGTGTGTGTATGTGTGTGTGTGAGAGAGAGAGATCCTGCCAATTGCCCACACAAAGATCATCTCCCACCTTATTTCTAGATAAGAGAATCCCTATTTGACTTCTCAGGCACTCAGTGTGCTCCAGGGGAGTGGACATTCCCATACCCATTTGCCAGTCTTTAGTTAAAACATGTACTTGTGATGCAATCAGGTCAAGGAAGCATGGGGTGAGGGGAAGTGGGGGCAGATCTCCTGTGAGGCTTCCAGAAGTGTCTTCCAAAAAAGATGCATTTGAGAAATAATTTTTTTCTCTCTGTAGATATTATTTTGTGAATGTGATGCAGTGCTAACCCACTGTCCAAAACCAAAAAGTCCTGATTTCTACCATTTGCCTCTATCCATTTTCAGTGCTCTATATTCTCGCATGATGGCAAGTAGCCGACGAATGCAGCGTCTGGCCCCCCAGAGCCATAGGAGTGGACTCCTGCCCCACCACTGATGTCTTAAAGCTGCTGTTCCCATCTTGGGAAAGCAGTAGCAAGGAGGGTGGAGCAGAAGCTCAAGAAACTCTAGGTCTTTAATGACACTTTGAGTCACAGAATTAATCAAGCCCAGAATCCTCCTGTCTCTGGACTTCTTGTTCCATAACGTCACAGATATACTTAATGTTGAAGTGGGTTGAGTTGGTGTATATGTGTGATGAATCCAGGCTGGTCTTAGCTGGTACAGATCCCCATGGGGTCTCATCTAGTGGAGGGAGGGTGGCACAGCAGGGGCAAAACTGAGCACTGGATAACAGAAACACTCATTCAATTGGTGATTAGGAAGAGGGAGGTAGTGGGCAGTGGAGGGGGTGGTGGAACCATGGGGTGAAATGGGACTTTGGGCTGTTGCTGAGAGGAACAGGATGGTGGCTGAGGGCCAGTTGGACTGTCAGTGCCTTTGCCAAGGAGGCTGAAGTTCAGGGCAAGTTTCCAGAGAGTGCAGGCGCCAGAGTGTGAGTCAGGAAGCCAGGCTGGGAGAGCTGCCCCGCTGGCTGCACAGCACAGTGCTTTAGGGTGGAGCGAAAGGGGAGGTGGAAGAGAGTGGCAGCAGTGTGATCCGAGTTCTAGAATATTCACTCATCAGTGTGATCGGGAAATGTCCAGCAAGGCAGCATCAGAATTTGCTCAGAGGTTGACCAGCTGAGCCCGAAGGGTGGGGGTTTTTAGTAACTGCCATGGATCAGGTTGAGAAATGGAGAAGGACCAGAATCTTCTCCAGAGCTGTCTCAGCACATTTTCTTGGTGATGTTAGAGAAATGTTACTTATCTTCTCCATTCTTCTCCTCCTTTCCCCCCACATTGTCATGATCCCTGGGGTCCTGAAATATACCACTGAGACTGATGTGTGACCTTCCAAAAAGGGCCCCATCCTCCCTTGTCTGCCTGTGACAGATGCAATTTCACTCTCATAAAATGTCCCTCACATACACTGTGGTGTCTCCTGTTACTCATTCACTCCTTTTATTTTCTTTTTCCATCCATCTAATAACCTAGCCACAGACCCATTCTTCTTCAGCTCAGCCCGTCACTGAATAATACCTAGGAAGGTTTTTTATAATTGAATTGTGTGGAGGAAGTAGGTTCAGAAAGAACGAAAGCTGATGTGTCAACAACATTCTCTGGGGCTTTCCAAACATGATTTTCCTCTCTGATTTAACTGGGAAGCCAAAGGGCAGGAAACTTGGCTTCCTTTTCACTATGTCACAACTGGAAGTCATGGGTAGTCATTCTGATTCTCTTTAGTGGGGTGAATTCTATGACAACATCGTTATCAGGGAGTAATTAAGAATGGAGTCAAACAGGAGAGGAAATGTTCAAGAGAGACATGCTCCCAAGTTCATGCTTTTTTCATACCTGTCGAGCAGTTTTGACTTGGTTAAGGAGCTCTTCCAATCAAATGAGATACTTTAGTGATAGAATAAAAGGAATGCTTTTCTGCAATTCCAAACTCATCATAAGCACAGTCAGGAGATAATTTAAAAAGGGGTAATTGCAATTCATTTAAATACAGGTTTTTAAAATTTTTTAAAAGATTTATTTATTTATGCATACAAGGGCTGGGGTATAGACCAGAGGTACAGGGAGAGAGAGGATTCACCAGAGACAGAGTGGGGAACAGAACAGGCAGACCGACTGAAATACAGTGCTGAGGGGAGCAGCGGGCAAGGCAGAAAAGGTCTGCTGCACCATGTGGGTAGCTCCCTGCCCAGGGATCGAACTGTGCTGCAGTGGCTGCCGCTAGCTTCATAGTGCTGAGACTTAACCCCTTGTGCCACCAGGGAGGCCCAAATACAGGCTTTTTTAAATATATGAAGACATCCTACAAATCAATCAACAAAAGACTAACAGCCCAATAAAAAATGTGTAAGTAGAAAGTTTATACAAAAGGGGATGCAACTGTGTCTTAAATATACTAAAAGATATCCAGCCTCATAATAAGAAAAATAGAAATTAAATTCACAGATAATACATTTTTCGTGTATTAGATTTGCTATGATAAAAAATACATTGTATTTGGTATAAGTATGAGGACACAGGTGCTCTCAACTGTGATTAGTGAGAAAATAAATTGATACAATATTCTGAAGGGTTATTTGGAAATGCCCTTCAAAATTATGAATATCTATGGGTTTTGATGAGTCAAAGCCATTTTGAGGAATTTGTCCTGGAAATTTATTTATTTATTCATATATACTTATTTACTCACATATATAAGTAATGACATGTTCAAAAGGTTATACATTGCAGCATCATTTTTATTTATTTATTTATTTATTTATTTATTTATTTATTTTTTACAGCATCATTTTTAATAGCTAAAAATTGGAAATAAGCTAACCATCTATCTAGGGATGAGTTAAATAAATCATGGCATAGCCATATAATGAACTATGACTCAACCATAAAAAGTGAGGCTACTTACACTGAAAGCTCTCCAAGATAATTTAAGTGAAAAAAAAAATTAAGGTGCAGAAAATTGGGTAAAAGAGGAGAGAAAGAATTTTAATTCCAGATATGCGTATGTTTTCTTGCCTGCACATAAAATGCATCCAGGAATATATTCAAGAGGTAGATAATATTGAGTCCCTGGGTGAAGAGGAAGTGGGTATCTGGGGCAGAGGATCGGAGAGAGAATTTTTCTGTTTTTTTACTTGGTGCACTCTTGTTCTTTAGAATATTCTGCCAATTTGATTTAAGAAGTAAAAAAAAAAAACTAAAATAGAGGACTGTCTTGACGTGGATTAAATATGAAGTGACTTAAATTTTTTCCTATCTGCAGTGCATTCTCAATTTTTCCTTTAGTCTCTTTTGTTACTGAACTTAGTGGCTTTCCATCCTCCATTTAAATGCATTTTCCCTGTTCTTGCAGGGGCCACACATTTTCTCTCTCTGCTTCTGATGTCAGTGTGTCTCTTGGTTTCCTCTGCACTAGCCAGGTAACCATCTTTGCAGCTGGATGTCACTATGCAGCCCCCTTCCATATGCCAGACCTGGGGCAATCACCTCGATTCTTGTCTCAGCCCCTCCTTCCTTAGAATATTGAAAATAAAATCATGCCTGGGACTTAAGGAGGAAAATAGTTATCTTTGCAGGGAACCAGGGAACTGTCAGAGCAAGGATTAATAACCTCGATGTTGTGTGTTATTTCTAATGGTGTTTTTTTGGGGTTGACAAGGATGACTATATTCATGGACGATCAAAAAGAATCAACTCTGTGCAGAGTGGAGTAGCAAGAATTAAAGATTTAGTTCCAAATTCTTGCTCTGTCACTAACTAGTTATGTGATGAGGATTTTTTAGCTTTCTTTTTCTGCTCTATAAAGTGAATTATATAATGGTTAATGTGGTTAAGACTGCTAGCAGTGCATGGAAATCCATTCTTGTTTTCTTTGGTGGTAACAGACATGTAGGTTGGCACACAGCTACTAACATTACATTTTCATGTCTGTCTTGATGTTAGGCATGACCAAGGGACTAATTCCTTGCAGGTGGGAGTGTTGTGTGACACAGACTCTGGGATATAAATTCTGTGCTCCTTTCCTTTCCTAGAAGCAGGAACTCAAACTTTGCATGGAGATGAGGACAAGGCATTAGAGATAGCAGAGGAATGACTCAGAGAGAACCTGGGTCTATAAATGAAACATGGAGCAGAGGTGCCTGCCTACAACACTGGCTCACTGCTACATGAGAGGGAAATGTACTTGGATTTCTTTAAGTCACTCCATTATCGGTAGGTCTTCTTGTTATGACAGCCTAAACTTTCCTAGGCAATATATCTAAGATTCTTTCCTCTGCAAGTAGTAGAATGCCCAACTCAAACTACATAAAAAAGCAAATGCTATTATTTGACTTCCACATAACAGAAATTTGAGAAGTAGGGAAAACTTTAGGGTTGTTTAATACAGTATTCAATGACATCATCAAAGAATTTATTCTTCCTATCCCTTTGCTCTGCTGTTTATGTAGTCAACTTTATCCTGTGGATGGTTACTCTGAGTGGCTATGGCAATTCCAGGCAAATTTCTTGTTGACCTAATTTTGGTCACATATCTTGTCTGAACTGTGACCTGAATCTAGGCTTCTAGTGGTTGGAGTAAGCCCCATCCAATTATCTCACCTCTGAAAGCAGAACAAGTCAGATTCTTTGGATGTATGGAGTATGTGGAGGCAGAATGGGCACCTTAATAGAAAATGAACGGTTTATCAAAATGAAAGGCACTGGATGTCAGGGTAATACCACCTTGCCCCCAAATAGGAATGCAGAGACTGTTTTAGGGATGAAATGGAATGAGACTATATGCATAAAAGTCCTAGCACAGTGCTTGGCACTTAGGTGGCCTAATGGTTGTGAATTTACTCCTTCTTTCGAGACCTAGTCAGCTATGCTGAAAGTAGCAAGAGGTGAGAGAAGATTCCCTCTTCAGGTGTCACTGGGCCATGTATTTGCAGGACCAGTAAAACAGGATTGTGATGTGCATGGAGGACTTACCTCTCAGTTTCAAGATTTCTGTCCCCATAGCAATTACTGTTGGGAGCGGGACATGCCTGGCACTACCACCTGACATCTGCAGAGCCATGAAAGGCCTGGCACCACACTTTCAAAAGCTTCCTTCCACTCTGGGTAACAGATGCTCCCAGGTCCTTCAATTGATAAAGACCCAGGTCGGAGATTCCAGAAGGGGCTGTTGACCCAAAATCTTATGTTAACTTGTGCTGCTTCAGGCAGGATGTTGATTGACAAATGTATTTGGGTCATTTTATTGCGTTTCTGCTTAGATCTCCTTGCTAGAGGTGTAAAACATATTGAGAAAAGTTTGGACTTGAGTCTTTGACCCCACTCTGTGTGATCTTACCATCTCTGTGTAATCTTATGGAAGTAATTGAATTATTTGTGCCTCAGTTTTCTTATCTTTTTTTTAAAGATTTATTTTATTTATTTATACATTCTAGAGCTGGGGTGTAGGCCAGAGGTAGGTGGGGGTGAGAGGATGCACCAGAGACAGAGCGGGGAGAAGAACATGCAGACTGACGGAAATCCACTGCTGAGGGGAGCAGTGGGTGAGACAGGAGACGTCTGCTGAGCTATGTGGGTAGCTCCCTGGCCAGACATCAAACTTATGCTGCAGAGGCTGCAGATAGTTTCACAGTGCTGTGTTTAACCCCCTGTGCCACTAAGGAGGTCTTCAGTTTCCTTATCTACAAAAAGGACCTCAACCCTTGCTCAACCAACTTTTTAGAGTTGTGAGATTCAAAGAAATGATGTATTTGAGAACATTTTATAAATACAAAAGAAAGTTTAAATAATAGGAGTTAACAAACATAATAATGAAAATACTTTGTTGGGCTTATGTTTTTCACACTGTGAGCCAACCTGCCTGGGGCTTGGGAGACAAAACTGGTTAAGAGAAAACAGGCCAAGTGGGGTATTTTTGTTCATAGTGACAGAGGCTAGAGCGAGGTTTGATGAATACTTATGTCTAGGTTGCCTGCATGTGTTTGTTATTGGTATTTTACGTGTTATTATTTTAATCCTTTCAATAACTCTATGATGTAAATTGTATAAGGCCAGTGTTACAGATGAAGAAATCAAATCTGGGAGTGGTTAAGTAACAAGCCCAATGCCACATATTTAGGAAGTGGCAAGCCAAGATTTGAGTAGAGCCTGTTTATCAAGGCAGGTAAGTCATTAGCATTTCAGGCAGGGAAGAAGTGACCACCCAGGATTCCATAGCCAGGTGGACTAGGTTATAAGACAAGGCGACATTCGCTTGGGGGCTCAAAATGACTCTTCCATGTGTCTGTTCCTCCAGTTAATCCACAAGCATTTTCTGAGTCCCTCTCGTACAACAGGAACTGTGATAGATTTGGAATAAAACAAGGCATAAAATACGGTTCCTGAAGGGTTCTAGAAACACTGTGCTATTTTAGCTTGTCAGTTGTCACATTTTATCCTCAGTTCAATCCTGTTAGGAAAATTGCTTCTATTGCTTGGACAATATTAAAGTTTTAAACATTATTGTTCTGTAAAAATGATCCGCTTACACGGCTTCCTGCCAGAGAATGGCAGAAGTCCATAATAACTGAAGATCATATAACCCAATGATTTCGTTTCAGAGGCAACTGCACAATGATTTTGAAATGGTAATAATTGCCTATTGCTCTGGGGATTATCTTATTGTCTGGCAATGGTTATGAAGACAGTGGCGTTTTAAGAGGCCATTCAATAAGAGTGACAGAAGGAACTCTTTTTTATTCTTCTCTGAATGACTCTCCTAGTGAGAATCTAATTCAGAGTCCATAAAGGTCTGAAAAAACTTGTGTGATGAACTCAAAGTCCTTAAAGCTGACAGGAGACTGAGTTACAGAACAATATAGGAAACTGAAGGTTGGCTCATACATAAGTGAAATGTTGTTTGCTTTTAGAGATCCTGAATGAAATGGAGATGAGCTGGATGAGGCCCACAGTTAAAATAGCCGCTGAAATGATGTTTTGCCTCCTGATTTCAAGTTGTGAACTCTCTCTTCTTACCCAGGTATTCTGCGAGTAAGCATTCCAGTGTGAATGACCCAGTAATTTTATCTGTCCATACCAATGTTATTCGATGAACGTTTCTTTTCTGGGGGAGAACTATACTTTCTACATATGTGTGAATGACCCAGTAATTTTATCTGTCCATACCAATGTTATTCGATGAACGTTTCTTTTCTGGGGGAGAACTATACTTTCTACAGCCCTAAGGGGCAGGCGTGTGTGCTATATATTTTTCTCATTTAACACTCTCCACAACCTTGTGAGTTGAGTTTTTTTCCACCACATCATAAAGCGTTCCCTTACTCAGATTCCTTGTTTCAATCAAGAAATATTTATTCGGTGCCTATAATGTGCCAGGCAGGATTTTTGGTATGGAAGATGTCACAGTGAATGAAACCGAAAGTGTCCCTGCTCCCGAGAAACTTTTATTTTAGCGGATGGAGACAAAAATAAACATATAAACAAGCAGACGTATAATATGTGAAACTTTAAAGATCAGTGCTAAGGAGAAGTAGTGGAACAAGGAGGACTGGCAGATGAGGTAGCAAAGACTAGGTGGAGTTTATGAATTTGAATTTATATAGATGGTCAATGTATTAGTTATATATTTCTGAGCAATAAACTACCCCAAAGCAAGTGGCTGATAACAAAGAATATTTACTCTTATCATTTCTGTAGATGGAATTTGGGTGTGGCTTAGTGGGTGTCTCAACTTCAAGGTCTCAGGAGGCTGCATTCAGTGTGCCAGCAGTTGGCAAGATTCAATTCATTGCAGGCTGTTGGACTGAAGGGCTGAGTATCTTGCTGGCTGTTCACTGGAGGCCTTCCTCAGTTTCTGTTATGTGGGTCTCTCCACAGAGGCTCACAAGATGATTGTTAGCTTCTCTAGAAGTGAACAGGCAAGTAAAAGAATGGGCAAGTGTGCCAAAGATGGAAACCACAATCTTTCTGAAACTTAATCTTGGAAATGATAGCCCATCACTACTGTCTAGCTTGATTTGCTAGAGGCAAGTCACTAAATTCAACCCACATGCAAACACTGTGGATTATGTGAGGGTGTGAAGATCAGGAGGTAGGGTGACCGGGGGATATCTGAGAGAATGCCTACCGCAGAGCAAGCATGTACTTTCCAGGAGAAGAGCAGTCTAGTCAGAGGGAACAGCTAATGCAAAGACCGAGGGGAGAATGGTACAAGATGAAGTCAGGGAAGTAGCACTGGATGAGTTAATACAGTTTTTTGTGGATCTTTGTGGGGAATTTGCATTTTTCTGTAAGTGGAAAGGTTTTGCAGGATTTTGAGCAAAGGAGTAATGACAGTTTGTGTTTTAAGAGGTTTATTCTGGTTGCAGTGTGGAGAATAGAGTGTGTGTAGGGGAGGGTGCAGGCATTAGTATAGCGATGGGACCAGTTAGGAGACTGTTGTCATCATCCAGTTGAAAAATAATCCTGGTTTGGACCATCAGAGTATTGCAAGAGGCGTGAAGTGGTTGGATTTTGGACATATTTTGAGGTAGAGTTGACTGGGTTTGCTGATGGTTTATATGTGGGATGTGAAGAAAGTGAGGAGTCAATGATAACATCTAGGTTTTTGGAATTAGGAGGTAGCAGAACAGAGTTGCCCTTTATTAAACTGAAAAATACTGGTGGAGAAACATGTTTTGAGAGGGGAAGTATAGATCAGGGCTTTTTTAGAGGTTCATGTTGCCAGTTAGACACCCAGTGGAGATGCTCAGTTGGTAATTGCATATGTAAGTCTGGAGCTTCAAAGAAGGAAGTAGATTATTAATACAAATTTGGGGATTCTCAGCATCCATGGTGTATTTAAACTAATGGACTGGATGAAAATACTGAAGAAGTGAGTTTAGACTAAAAAGCAGAAAGACCTATGGATTGAAATCCTAGGGCACTCTACAGTTTAAAATTTGGGAATAAGGTCAGCAGAGCAGACCAAGAAAGAATAACTGGACAAGGAGAACCAAGGGAGACTTGTACCCTGGAAACCAAGTGAAGAGAGTATTTCAAGGGAGTGAGAGGGATCATTTGTGTTAAGAGACACCAAGGTCAGGCAAGATGACTGAGAATTGATCATGGATTTGGGGACATGGAAGTTATGGGTGGTCTTGATAAGAGCTGTTTCAGGTGAGTAGGAAATGAAAAAAGGGGGAAGGTGAGAACTGAGGCTCTTTCAAAAAATTTATTATCTTTTGAGAGTTACTGAACCACCTGGAACAAACTACCTGCTGTGCTTATTAAAAACATAGACTTGGTTGGCTCCATTGCAGAATCTCAGGGGATGTGATCTTCATTTTCAGCAAGGCCTAAAGATGATTTTGAGGCAAATTAAATTTGAGAACCAATATTCTGCTCTTTGAACTTTACCTTCGATCTGTTATAGTCATTGTTTGATTTCAGATATGTTCTGCCTCTCTAACCCAGATGAACATTTTGTGGATAATCAGTTGGCTTGAAGGCATCCATATATTTACTGTTAGCTTTTATATTTCTTAAAGTTTTTAAGAGAACCTAGACAAAGCAGTTCTACAACCCCAAAGGAGAGTAGTAGGCCCATTCATCGCCTTTCCATACTGGCTCCAAATTTCTGAAAACCTCAGAATCATCACGTTGGCTCCCTGAGGACTTTGGAGACAGAAAGACAAAATTTATGCAGAGTCAGGAAGAATTCAATATTTCATGGATCACTAAGTGCTTACTTTACAGTTTTAGTTAGGACTATTTGGAGGGCTGGGCCCCTGAGTCTTCCTTATTACCAGAGCAAAGACTGCACTGTTCAGTGGTATCTGGAGAGTGTTCTTTTTTGCCATGAGACTTTGACCAGACTAATCCCTGAGATCAGATATGTTTCAGAGAGAACAGTGCAGTGGGAGAGAAACAGGCAGGAGCAATCCAAACTTGACTCCTCCACTGTATACTACATAGAAGGAGGGCCATACAGGATCGAGGCTTTAGGAAGAGGTATCCTGGGGTGATGGTCCTTCTCTCCCCAGTTGCCCTTTCTGTTCTTTCTTTCTTTCTTTCTTTCTTTCTTTCTTTCTTTCTTTCTTTCTTTCTTTCTTTCTTTCTTTCTTTCTTTCTTTCTTTCTTTCTTTCTTTCTTTCTTTCTTAATATTTTCTTTCTTTCTTTTTAAAAGATTTATTTATTTATACAAGCACTGGGTACAGTCAGAAGCGTGGGAGGGTGAGAGAATTCACCAGAGCCAGAGCGGGAAACAGAACAGGCAGACTGACAAAATACACTGCTGAGGGGAGCAGTGGGCATGGCAGGAGAGGTCTGTGCACCATGTGGGACACTCGCCGGTGGCCGGGGATCGAGCCAGCGTTGCAGAGGCTGCAGGCAGCTTCGCAGCTCAGTGCTCAACCGCTGAGCCACCAGGGGAGGCCCTGCCCTTTCTTTTCTTATAGTTCCCTTCCAAGCCTGCAGGTTCGTATAAATGTCCCTTCTTTCTGGATTCTCCATCCTCATGCTCATAAGAGAAACTTTTGCACTTTGGTCCTTTCTCACACTATGTAAACTCCAGAATGTTGATGCCAAAGGTTCTTGCTGCTTAAGCATTTTGACTCCAGAAAAAGTGGATGAGATGAGATAATCTCATTAATGAAGGTTCTGAATCAGTTGTGGGAGTCACTGCTGAGCTCCTTTTTATTTTAAGAAGAGACCACTGACAAAGTTTCTTAGAGGTAGACCAACATGGCTAACAGGTATCTAGAGAAATCATAGTCCAGTTCACTTCGATGTGCTCTATATGGCCAGACAATTTAAAATATGGATGAGACTGATGAAAACACGTCAAAATGGTACTCATATGTCTATTTATGGGGGATGTTTAATTATAACTTCCTGAAATGGGTCAAAGCAATAGTGTAAACAGATGGGAACACACACATAAATACAACTGAAAATTCCAGCAAAACCCTGTAAACCTAGAAACTTTGGAACAAATATTAATAGTTGCCCATCAAGCAAAAATCATACTTGTGAAAAAAATGGAGAGAGATGAAGCTGAGGGACGTTTGCTGGTGAAATTACATATGATATGTGTAGACACAGAGATAAACACTGTCAACATCCCGAGAGTAGAAGATGTAAGAACAGACAAAAATGGAACTTCCCCAAGGATGTCTTCATGAGAAAAAAGAGCTGCCAGTGGAGCAGAATCCCTAAATTCATCCCCTGTGTGGGCACTGGTGGTCCTAGCATGCAGACAATGAATGTGACCTCTGGCAGATACGTGCATCATTCATGGGAGAGAGAGCATATACTTAGATCAGAATTTTGGGGCCTCCCTTGTGGTGCAAGGGGTTAAGTCTCAGCGCTATCAAGCTGTCAGCAGCCACTGCAGCACAAGTTTGATCCCCAGCCAGGGAGCTGACCCACATGGCACAGCAGACCTTTCCTGTCTCGCCTGCTGCTCCCCTCAGCAGTGTATTTCAGTCAGTCTGCCTGTTCTGCTCCCCACTCTGTCTCTGGTGAATCGTCTCACCACCCCGCACCTCTGGCCTACACCCCAGCCCTTGTATGCAAAAATAAATAAATCTTTAAAAAAATAGATCAGAATTCTGCAACATCTGTAATTAGTGTCAACTTTCTTATCTCAAATTTGAGACAATTCTTTTTCCCATAACAGTCATGACTCTCTCCTTTGGAAAATCTTCAGGAAGACCTGTGATCTTTGATATTGTTCTGTTTATGATGTCACAACCAATGGTTTAGGGGTGGTGTTCAATTTTAGCTACATTTTTTCCTTTATGTATTTGTACTAAGTGCCTCTTAATCTGAAAATGCAAATCTGTGCAAAACGTGCAATGTTAAAACTTAAAAATAACAGACAAATAGGATGAGAACACAGGTTCTAGATACTGGAAAACCGAAGTCTTAGCTGATTTCTTTGCATGATAATCAGTGTGTGTGTGTGTGTGTGTGTGTTTTATCAAATGGGGTCATTTAGTTTCTTTTAATAATATTGTGGTTAAAAAAAATAAAAAAAATTGTGGTTAAAAAACTTAGAAAATTCTAACCTCTTCTATCTTTGGTGAGTAGATTTGTCAACTGTTTCCAAACGTACCTCTTTCTTTTAAAAGATGCAGCAGTGACACTAAACAGACAGTAATTGCTACATAATTAATGCATAGCAGGTGGACCCAGCAATTTCAGTTTGGAATCTCTGCTCCTTAATCCTTAACTGCTTTGCCCTGTCATACTCCCACCACCTCTCCCATCATGCCTGAGAACCTCCCCTGACACTTGTAAATAGCACAGTGGACACAATTTAATTTACCTTTGAGGGCAGCTCTTAAATTAACTGCAAAGGGGGAAGACAGGCACTCTCAGCTAAATATATGTTTGTGCATATGTGCAAACACATGCATTTGTTTTCCTCAAACCTCATGATTAAACCTCTTTATTACCTGTTCAGTTGAATACACCTTCACTAACATTCTCATTCTGTATTCCTAGCTAACACCTGCTTGTTAATTTCATTCAATTTTCAGCTAATCTTTTAGCAAGTAAAGGCAACCCACTCAAATGATATAAAAGAGCTTTTCCTTTTTTTTTTTTTGTCTCCGATCCTTTTACTAACAGTAATCATGTACCTACCATATGCTTTTGAAGATACTAGTTACCATCCTTTTGTTAACTTCTCTTCTGTATCACCCAAGGTCAAGTTTCCTTTGTTTGGTAGGGACAATACCATAGGGTAGGGCTGGGATGACATGGAATAATATCTGAAAACCACACTTCCTGCTCACTGGGAAACTCCTTTCACTTGTGCACCCTGAGAGTGGGAGGGAGCCCTGCCAGAAGCAGAGCCAGAACCCACACCAGAAACAGAGCCAGAAGCAGAGCCAGAAACAGAACATTATCAGTCTGCTCTTTCAGAAGTGGCTGCTCTTCTTTTCATACCGTTACTTCTCTGATTGAGGGCGCTACCTGATGTTGTTTCACTTTTATTTCTTCTTAAGCTTTCTTCCTTTTTATCTCCTCCTAACAGTTTAAAATACAGTTTAACTTACAACTCAAAGGTCTGGTTTTGCTCTCCGGATAACTAGCTTTGAAGTCTTGGACAACTCATACAATTGCTCTAACTCTTAATTTTCTCATCTGCTAAAAAAAGAGAATTAGATTAAATCATTTCTAGTGTTCCTTTCAGGAGTGTTGCTTTGAGTCCAGAGGTAAAATGGCTCTTTTGAGGAGAAAGATCAGGGACGCCATAGAGCTTGTCTTCACTCCGCAGTACAACCAGAGAAATGTCTGCTCAAATCAGCAACTGCTTATTGAGCACCTACGGTATGTTGAACACTCTACCAGATCTTTACGCACACAGAATTTCATTTAATTCCAATAACATGTCCAGAAGGTCCACACTATTATTATGCTTAACTTGCTTTAGAGATTAAGACTCAGAAAGACCAAGCAGCTCTTTCAACGATTATGGGGTGATTGGAATAGCTGGAGTTTGGCCACCAAACACATATTTGTAACCATTCTGTTTCCCTTTTTTCCAGTGCACTTGCCAGTCTCCAAAAGCTTCCATCTTGGAATCAGACGGCCTGCGATCTAGTCCTGGCTCTATTGTTTGCTTGGTCTCCCATCCAATTATGTAATTTTTCAAGTCTCAATTTCCTCCTGCAAAAGAAGAAAATAACACTTACCTCCCAGCACTGTGGTAGAAATGAAAAGCTCTACGAGGTGTGTCAGCAGTTGTCTGGTTCCCTGTCCTGCTTCCCTCTAGAGGGGCCATCACATAACCACTGTCTGCAGCTCAGCTCCAGCCCAGGCTCCAAGATCCGCTCTTTCTCAGTGGGGAGGACTTTTGACAACCTTGAATTCAATGCTGGAGGAGAATCACCATTGTGTTTCCTACTGATGCTGATGGCTCAGCTGTATTAAGTGGGTCTGTACTCCAAATTCAGCATGGTTAGTATTTGGGCTCTGTTCCCTGTTCTAAAGGATTGGTGAGAAATTCAACTTGTCACTCCTGCGGTTTCCAGTTGAGTTTGTACCAAATTTTCAGGCTCTCAAGCAGAGTTGAGACATCTCAGAGGCCCAGGAAGGCATCAGTTATCTGGCCACTCAAACTACTGCTGAGATACCCTGTTTCTGCCTTTATGGTCCTTGTAAGGGCCTCCCTGTGCCACCATGGAGTGTGGGAACTGCTGTGGTTGGGATGCCTGGGCTGATGGTCTGCCTCTTGGTGCACCAGTGGCCAAACTTGCGCAGATATAAGGCAGGACTCAGGGCACCCTAGACTCTGACTCTCCCCCAGGCCAGAGAGACTTTCACTTTAGACAGAGGTTATTCCTTCCCAGGTTTAAGTAAATTCCTGAAGCTCTCAGGGTTTGAAAGCAGGAGCCAAGGATTCCTGAGGCAAGGGAGCATGGGGCCCGGTACTCACACAAATGGGGAGCTCAGAAGAGAAGGGTAAAACATAAGTTAATCTAAAAAAGTTATCTTGTGTCAGTATTTATTTCTCATTGCTCAAATCTCTGTAGCCAGCTAGGTCTGCAATGCATTTGAGCATTTTATTCCATTATTTCCTTTTCTTATACCTCAGTCCAGTCACTGCAAACTCTTTTGTGGGCCACTAGCCCATCTGTCACTTATCCTTGGCAAGTTTTTAAATCATGCAAGCCACTGGTTACTATGAGAATATGATAGGCAGAAACCAGGGCTCTGATGCTTGAATTTTCATTTAAATCATGCAATGAAATTTTCTTTTTTGTGGTAGAATGAAAATGATCTCACCTATGCTATTAGAAATGTAAAAGTGTACACTTGTATTATATATTTCTATTATACATTTTCTAGTTCTTTTATGTATTTCTATTAGTAAACATTTCTATTATAACTATTGCGCCAGGTTTTGGCCTCAGGAATCCAGTTTTTTTTTTTAAATTTGGATTTCATCTACGTATATTAATATATGAGACATCAAAACATCAAGACATATATGAAAATAATAAATCCACTACAGGTTGCACAAGAAGCATATTTTTGTAAAAATATAATTATTATCTATTTTGCAAAACAGAAAAAATGAGTGATTAATATGCCATTGTTTAATTTTTTTTGCAAATATTTTTAATGTCTGACTTAGCAAAAGATAGCTGGACTCATCCATAAAAGCTTCTGTATTCAATCTGGTATATGTTTTTTTTTGTTGAAGCATATAAAGGAAACCTAACAGCACAGAGAGATGTAGTTGGAAAAGGGGGGAGTATGTTAATAGACTTTCGGGGTCATTGTAGACACTGCCTGTAAAGGCAGGATGACACAGGGCAGGTTTTCTATGATTGAGCAGATGGGGTGAAAGAGGTGTCCTGGAGCCCTCAGTTGGGCTTTTCAGGCTTTTTTGGGATTCACCAGGTACTTGGTTAGCAAGGGGTGCCAGCAAGTCTTCACTCTTTCTGGGCTCTCCGGCATTCTCTGGTCCTCTCTGCTCTCCTGGTGTCCCTGTGACGCTGCTCTTATAAGCCCAGTCTTAGCCCAGGTGTACCCACGTACGCATGCCCACACCCTACTCCAGGTGCCCGCCATCAGGCATGCATTCGGGACCACAGGGTTCCATCATCAATCCTAATGGTGGGAGGGTAGAAAAAGCCTGATACTTTACTTAACCTACACTGCCCCAGACCTCAGCAAGAGGTAATTTCTTTTTTTTTTTTTTTAAGATTTATGTATTTATTTATTTATTAAGATTTATTTGTTTGTTTGTTTATTTATTTATTTATACAAGCACTGGGTACAGTCAGAAGCGCGGGAGAGTGAGAGAATTCAGCAGAGCCAGAGCGGGGAGCAGAGCAGGCAGAAGGACCGAAGTACACTGCTGAGGGGAGCAGCGGGCGGCAGGAGAGGTCTGCGCGCCATGCGGGACCTTCTCTGGTGGCCAGGGAGCTGCCGGGGATCGAACCAGCGCTGCAGAGGCTGCGGGCAGCTTCGCAACCCAGCGCTCAACCGCTGCGCCACCGGGGAGACCCAAGAGGTAATTTCTTAAAGATTGTCTGGTAACAAAACTTGCCAGAACTTGTCTTCGAAGTGACAAGTTTTCTTTATTCGTTTTCAAGAAAATATCTGCTGAATATCTAAAGCTGACTAATTGTTCTTTCAAGTAAAATGGTGTTTTGCAGCACCAAAGTGACAAAATAGTTTAGCTTGCAACTTAAACAATAACAAACATTTTTCCTGGTGGCAATGAGCTACTTCCATGTGGAGCAGAAGTGCTTTCTGTGGTCACAGAATATTACAAAGCTTTGATGTTGAGCTTTAACGAAATCAGCAATTAAAAGTCCTTCATGAGGGGCCTCCATGGTGGCACAGAGGCTGAAGTCAGCGCTATTAAGCTACTGGCAGGCACTGCAGCACCCCGGCCAGGGAGCTGACCCACATGGAGCAGCAGACCTCCCCTGACTCGCCTGCTGCTCCCCTCAGCACTGTATTTCAGTGGATCTGCCTGTTCTGTTCCTCACTCTGTCTCTGGGGAATCCTCTCACCCTCCACTATTCTGGCTGACACCCCAGTTCTTGTATGCATAAATAAAAATAAATCTTTAAAAAGAAAGTGCTTCATGAATAACTTGAAATGACACCCTTAGTTAAAAAAAAAACAAACCAAAAAACTCTCTTTTCCCCCACAGTGATTTTGTGCTGCTGACAGATAAGATGACTACCATGTACAGTTTGGTGTCACTGCTTTGACTTCTGTGAAGGTGCTGGCAGTCTGACCCAGTATTACTTTTGCACCGTCAATATAACTGTCCATATAGTGACCAAGACAAATCATTTAAAAAATTTACTATGAAGGTAGTTTTGATTTCAAGGATCCTCTAAAAATGGCCGTGAGAAATTGGCAAATCATGCTTTGGAGAAATGGAAGGGTGCAAGGGAAGAGGGTATTTCTTGCTGTCTGTTTCCTGTTGCTTCCTGAGACCTGAGTTCTCTGGACACTGACTTCTGTCCTGGGCTGTCCATGGTGCAAGGCAGCTTCAGGCACTGAGACTTCTTACTTGCTCCACTACTGGCCTCTGTGGCAGTCCCAGGAAGAACGGTGGTGTGTAACTTGTTTTTCCTCCCTTTTTTTCCAACTCTAAGAATTTACTAAGGAAAACACTGGTATAATCCTATAAAATCTCCAAATTGCTGAATAAACCGTCTAGAAATAGAACTGACCAGAAATGTATATCTTTCTCTTTGTGGTTTTAAACACATTTGTCCCCTAAGGAGGTTCTATTGATTACCTTGAACATTTTCCTACACACTTTATTTTCACTGGATTGCAGCTGAAGAGTTTGGAAAAAACCCCTGGCTGCCTATGCTGTCCAGAGGAATAGTCTTAAGGGTAGCCTTTCCTTAGCACTACCACATGTCAGTGGATCTGAAATCTTTGAACTGTGAGCCTGTTGGGCTCCCTTCCAAAATCCTGAGGGTTTATTTTATGTAAAAACATGACAATTGGCAATTTGTATCAAGGGTCTAATCCTTTATTATGTTACTTTAACTAAGTTAAAGAGTATATGTGGTAAGCAACAATATTTACCTGTAATAGGGGATAATTAATAAGATTAAGTACATTTGTTGGAGCCAAATATGTTGGAATAGGCTTTATTTAAATCTGAAATTCTGTTTCACTCTTGGAGATTTTACACTAGAAAATTATATGTTTTCAGAACTATAAACTTGGGCAGATTTCTAAAAGTCCAGGACTGTGTGTTGACTTCTAAAAAATTCATTCAGTTATTAAAGCCAATATTTATCAAGCACCTATGTGAGACACTATTCTAGATACAGGGATGGAGCAGTGACTAAGATAGATATAGTTTGAGTAGTCATGAAGCTTAGGTCTAGAAGGGGAGAGAAGAAATAACAAGTAAACAATGCAACACGAAAGGTAACTTTATTTTTATTTTATTTATTTTTAAAGATTTATTTTATATAAGAACTGGGGTACAAGCCAGAGGCACGGGAGGGTGAGAGAATTCACCAGAAACAGAGCAGGGAGCAGAACAGGCAGATGGACTGAAAACACTACTGAGGGGAGCAGTGGGTGAGATAAGAGAGGTCTGCCACACCATGTGGGTAGCTCTCTGGCCGGGAATCAAACCCGCGCTGCGGACGCTGCAGACAGCTTTACAGCACTGTGCTCAACCTGCTGTGCCACCGGGGAGGCCCAAGAGGTAACTTTAGATGATGATGAGCATATGAAGAAAATGACCCAGGGTGTCGTGATAATGACTCACAGGACAGTCAGAGTGGAGAGAGGCCTTTCTAGGGAGGTGATATTTGAACCAAGATCTGCATGATAAGAAGGAGCAGCTACGGGATGAGCCAAATGGAACAGCATTGGAAACAGAGGGAATAATAAGTACAGAGGCCCTGAGGTGGGGATGCATTTGGTGTTTTGAGGAATGAAATGAAGGTGGTATAACTGGAGTGCAGTGAGCAAAGGGGAGAAGGGCTCGAGAGAGGGCAGAGCATGCAGCATCTGCCAACCAGGGCAGTTTCGTGGGTTTAATTGTAAGTAGAACAGGAAGCAACAGCAAGCTTTTTAAATAGGGTGTGAGATGATTGGTGTGTTTTTTTTAAATGACCATGCTGGATGCTGTGTGCAGGGTAGATTGTGGTGGGAGCAGAACTGCAGTGGAGATAGTAGTTGAGAGGCTATGACAGTTGAGAGAAGAAGAGAGGTTTCAGGACATAGTTTAGTGGTGGAACCAAAAGGGAGCCATCAAGGATAGACTCTCACTCATAGCAGGAATCTAGAAAACTTAAATAAGGAACCAGGAAAAAGAATAACTATAAGAAAGTAAAAATCAAAATCAATAAACAACTATGAACCAGAGACACACTATGGGGGTGGGGGGTGGGGAGGGGAGGGATTGGGGTCAAAATAAGGGGGTCGCAATTGTATGGGGAATATAAAAATAAACAAAAATTATATTATTTATATTAAAAAAACCATTAGGACAGTAAAAAAAAAGATAGACTCAGATTATTATTATTATTTTTTTTGCTTGAGTGACTGCATGAATGGTGAAGTAGAAATTGAGATGTGAATGGCTGGAGAAAGATCTTGGAGATGACTGCTAAAGGGTCATCAGGTGCTCTTTGAAGATGAAAATCTTAATTTTTGTTTTGGATGATGTATCAATCAGGTAAGATTGTGTTCAGCTGCAGGGAACCAAAAACCTGACAAGCCCTATTTTAAACAAGTAAGTTATTTGATAAATCAATGAATGAATTGATTTATTTTCCGCATTAACAAACTTTGTGCAAAGATAGGCAGCCCTGGCTGGCACGGTGTGTCAATCTGTCATTCATGAGTGCCACTGATCCCAGGCACATTCTTTCTTCTCTGTCTCTGCGTGTCCTTCATTGTCACAAAATGACAGAAGTGAGCAGCTCTGGGCAGTCAGTACTTCAGATGGCAGCAGGAAGGAAGCTGGAAAAAGGAACAGGTAGTGCTGTGTCAGGAAAGTAAGAACTTTTCCAGAAGGCCCCAGCAGACTTCCACTTTTATCTCCTTGACCAAAATGATGTCATGTGACAGCTTCTTGCTGCAAGGGAGGCTGAGTTTTTTTAGCTGGGCCCCTGGGCTCATTCAACAATTGTAGTAAAGAGGAAGGGGTGAATGGAAGTTACAGAGGGAAGCAACCAGCAGCGTCACCAGGAACACATTAGGCTAAGGTTTCTGTTGAACATTCAAGTGGGAAAGTCAAATAAGGTTGGAATGTATGAGCCGGGACTCAAAGGAAGGGCAGCGCTGGTGGTAACAGCATGTGACTCTCTAGCGCATAGATCATATTTAAGGCCCTGAGAGCAGAAGAGGTCAAGCAGGGAGAAAGTATAGTCGAAAACTTGTCATTTTTGTATTTATTACTGTGACTTCCTTAAATGAATTTTACTCAACAATATTTTAAATGCATATATTTTTTGTGTGTCAAAACTGTTTCAAACCTTCAGGACACAAAATAAAAATGTCTTTTTGCTTTCAAAAAGCTTAGAGACAGAATAAAAAGAAAACAAATCAGTTTTATTACATGATTTACTAGAGCATAGTATATGAAAATTAATTCATTTATAGAGATTTGTAGGTGTACATGTGAATTATGACAGCCACTACTTCATATTCACTTTTTTTTTTTTAAAGACGAAACACGAGTCAAACTTATTAGATTTGTCCTCAGTCAGTAATGGTGATCTCATTGGTCTTGCTACTCCTGGACCCAAGGCATTCCAAGGCTTCCACACTGCCCACGCCCTCCTTTACCTTGCAAAAACTGCAGGCTTTGTACCCAAACCCCCAGTCTTGTCAGTGCAGATGAAAAATTGGGAACCATTTATGTTGGGTCCAGCATTTGCCGTTGAAAAGATTCCTGGACCTGTATGCTTCAAGATGAAATTCTCATCATCAGATTTCTCCTCAGAGATGGACTTGCCTCCACTTTCACAATGATGGTGCCATCACCACCCTGGCACACAATCCTGGACTAATTCTGTGAAAGCAGGAAGCTTTATTTTTTATTTTTTTTAAAGATTTACTTATTTATGCATACAAGAACTGGGGTATAGACCAGAGGTGTGGGGGCTGAAAGGATTCACCAGAGACAGAGTGGGGGACAGAACAGGCAGATTGACTGAGATATACTGCTGAGGGGAACAGTGGGCGAGACAGGAAAGGTCTGCTACGCCATGTGGGTAGCTCCTTGGCTGGGGATCGACTCATGCTGCAGTGGCTGAGGACAGCTTCATAGGTTGTGTCTTAACCTCTTGCGCCACCAGGAAGGCCCAGCAGCAGCAGCAGGAAGCTTTATAATGAAGTTCACTCTCCCCACTGTTCAGAGCACGAAAACTTTCTGCTGTCTTTGAACTTTATCTGCAAAGAGCTTGAAGGACACATGGCTTATGTGCTGGCTGTGGGGAGTGAGGTGGGAGAACAGTGTGGGCTCAGCATGGCCATGCCATGTGGAAGGTCTGGTGGTGGCGGCGCCCACAAGGTTCAGGTTCACTTTTTAAGTGAGAATTTAAGTATAGTAGGTCCTCCAATGTTTCCTGCAATGTCATTTCATTTCATTTTAATGCTGATAATTTAAAAAAAAGCTCAATCAACATTGAACGAAATGATGCTATTAAAGGACCCAGTTTCCTTATATTTAAAGTAGTAGTTTCCAAGAACCCATCGACATTGTTAAGTAAGAACTTATTGTAATTTACCTTGAGTAAATTGGTTCACCAGTCTGCAGGTAAATCTGATTATTTTAATTTGGGAAATGCATTAAAGAAAAAAAAACAAGATTTTAGATATGACTAAATGCTTACATTATTTTTAAATTTTATATATTTTTTTACATCATTTTTCATTTTTGCACAATGTATGCATTTTCATCTTGGTTATAGTCCCCATACAATTCCCACCCCCTTGTTTTGATCCTACTCCTTCCTTCCCCTGCTGTAGTGTGTCTCTGGTTTATAGTTGCTTGTTGATTTTGATTTTTACTTTATTATAATTAGTCTTTTTCCTGGTCCTTATTTAGGTTTTCTAAATTCCTGCTATGAGTGAGACCATCTGGTATTTTCCTTTTTCTTTCTGGCTAATTTCACTGAGCATGATCCCTTTCAGTGCTATCCATGTTGCTAAAGATGGAGCTTCCATATGATCCAGCAATTCCACTCCTAGGTGTTTACCCAAGGACACAGAAACATCAATTTCAAAGAGCACCTGCACCCCTATGTTTATAGCAGTGCTATTTACAATAGCTAAGCTATGGAAACAACCCAAATGCCCACAAATAGATGACTGGATCAAAAAGATGAGGTACATATACACAATGGAATATTACTCAGCAATCAAAAAAGATAAACTCATGCAATGCTTACATTATTAGTTAACTTGCCGCTAAAATGAACACACTGCATTATGGAATCTTAATTTAACTTGGAAATTTTCAAGTTAAATGATCAGGGAATGATCCGGGATGATCATGGAATTGTCAGAGGTCCCTGGTTTAGATTGGGGATAAATAATGGTTTATTGTCTTAATTGCTTACTTAGAATTTCACTCGGAAGTCTCCTGGGTGTTTCAAACTTACCATGTTTGTCTTTACCTCCCCTCATTTCTACCCATAATCATGTTCTTCTGTATTTCTTTTGAAGTGAGTGACACTACTCTTCAGAACTCTTGTAAAATTCTTGACAGCTGTCTCCCTCACTCCATTCTATCAGAAAAATGAACAGACTTAGCTTCCTAACTAGTTCTTGAATCTTCCCATTCTGGGTCATCATCATTTTACTCACATTCTTCAGTCATGCTCCTTTAATCCATCTCTTTAGCTAGAGTGGTTTTTTATAAAGCTAGACTGTCCAGTTCATTATTTTGATTAAACCTGGCAAAACCTCTCCCAGCATTCTGTAAAAATGTCCTGTGATAAAATAAAGTTAAAAAATATTGGGCTAACTGAGATAAAGAGGCCCCTTGTTCCAAGACCTCTCAGGGCCTTCACTAAGCTAATACATGCATTGTGAATCACTCAGAAGGGATGGAATTGAGGATATTTTTCAGACACAAGTCCCAGTGAAACTATTATTTCATTGCACACCAAGGACCATTTCATAAAATAGCTTTATGATCATTAGCACTTTACATAAGTTGGTTATAGGTCAATCCCCCCTAGTGGATATATAAAGACTGAGAGACCATGCTGGGGATATGATGATGATGATGATGATGATGATGATGATGATAAAGGAGAGAGCTAAGTTTATTGCACTTACTAGATGCCAGGCTCTGTTTATGAATTATCTAATTTAATATTCACAAATCTCCCATGAAGGAGATATCATTAACTATCCACATTTTGCTGATAAATAAAGTAGGGCTTAGAAGAGTTGAGGACCTGGGCCTCTCCTGGTGGTGCAGCAGTTGCGTGCTGGGCTGCGAAGCTGCCCACAGCCTCTGCAGTGCCGGTCTGATCCCCAGCTGCTGGCGAGGGTCCCACATGGCACACAGACCTCTCCTGCTGTGCCCGCTGCTCCCCTCAGCAGTGTATTTCGTCAGCCTGCCTGTTCTGTTCCCCGCTCTGGCTCTGGTGAATTCTCTCACCCTCCTGCGCTTCTGATTGTACCCAGTGCTTGTATAAATAAATAAATTAATTAAAAAAAAAAAGTTTTTTCTAAAAAAAAAAAAAGAAAAGTTGAGGACCTTGCTGGAGGATATTAAACCAGTGCATGAGTTGCTGAGCTGTGAATTTAGACAGCCTGACAGCCTTTAGCCACTGTATCTACAGCACCAGCATAGCACCAAGAGAAAATTTCGTTGATCTAAACTCAGCAGTATATGTGTTTGTGTGTGTCCCACACATATCCCCAAACTACTGGCACTGAGGAAAAGGAACACAATGTGGAAAAGAGAAGCATTAGCTATTAAATTTCATTTCTGGCAAAGTTCAGAAAGGGAGGCATGAAACCAACAGCCAGCTCATGTACCCAATTACCCCTAGCTCACTTGTTGTGTTAGACATATGTTCTGGGGGTGGCTAACCCCTGTTTTACATCTGTGTTAGTCTTTGCAGAAAAAAAAAGCAAATTAGTGTTTAATGGGGACTATTAATCTTGTCACCTAATTGAGTAATATCTAGTAAATCTTTTCATTCAAGACCCAATGGGAATTGCTAGTTAGAACAGAGTGTGGGGAACAGTCTATTTCAAAAATATTTTCATACTTGAAGAATGTGTGTGTGCTTGTGAGAGATGGTGACTAGTCAGTCAAATTCAGTGAAAGTGAATTGAACACTAACCCTGAGCCTTGAACTTCTGAAGGTCACAAATTAAGTTTATGATCACGTCTGTACTTTAAAATTTTGCTGTGTGATGTACTTGGCTAGCTGAAGTAGCTTATAGTAGATCCCTAATCTGTCATTTTTTTAATGAGGAAAAGTTCAAATATATTATCTTTGTACTCTAAGAGGATCAAAAGTCATCATGATATAATGATAATTTGAAATATGAGTAAGAAATATGTGGGGCCATGATCTCTATAAACCTACTTTTTGCTTCTTAATTAAAATTTGCAGATGATAGAAACCTTGACAGAGTATTAGTTTATAAATGATTAAAAAGGATTTATAACATGTGTTTTGTGACTTTGTGTCTATTTCATATTAGTTGTTAGTCATTGTTTTGAGTACAGACCTGTGCAACTTCCGATTCCAAATTAAACTATAAATGGGAATGCTTGCAAAGTATGTTCTATGTCACTTTAGACAAATTATTTAATTTCCTTATGTCAGAATTCTTTCATTATAAAGGAAAAATTTTCTTATTTCCCTTTTCTTTTTATCTGAGAAGTAACCAGAAATTTATTCCCTTATCCCTACTGCAAGTTGTAGCATTGAATTTGACAGTATTTTCTCACTGAGAGAACATTCTTTCAACTCAGTTCTCTGCCTTAAGCACATGTATTTTCACGAAGTTTTTGTTAATTTACCTGGGCAAAGCCTTTGACACCAGCAGGGTCACTTGTATGAGGAAAATATCTGTGGTAATTTCTTTGTTCTTATGAGACCACCATCTGTAACAATAGACTAAGGTCTCTGCTTACACGGAGGAAAGAAAGAAGTTTTGAGTTTTTTCTTTAGCTATGCTAAATGTAATAAATCTTAAAGCTTAAATTTGAATTATTGTTGCAGGTGGCTAAATAAAGCCCATCAACTCATAGTTTTTTCCCTATTTGTACTTAGAATACAAATAGGGAAGCCAAAACTTAAAAAAGAAAAGGATTATTTTATAAAGTCAGATATAAAATTTGGATGAGGGTTATAACGGTCCCTTCCTTAACCTCCCCTCAATTTATGTTGGGCTCTGGGCTTCTGATCCTGAGGTCATCTGCAAGTCAAATCCAACATTTTATCAGAAGTCAGTGGTCTCTTTTCTGTATCCTCCCCTATCTTAGTGTCATAGGTCTCTGAGGTGACCCAGTTTAGCTTCCTGTTTAAACTGTATAAATAATCTCACTTAATTAATAATCTATCATTTGATTCTTTTTGCAAATATGTAGTGAAAATTATTCCATTCATTATTTGATGCATTTTTACCCTGCTAACCATCTCTCGGTTCTTTCATTGTTAAGTTTGCCTGAGAGAGGAGAATTTCTTTGAAGCTTTTCTTTCTCATGATTTTATTGGTCTAATATGGAAGATTTTTAAGGCAGAAGCATGGTTTGGCGGACCTAATGCCCATTTCCAGATTTCTCCATGCTTGCCTACCTCTACAATAGAGGCTGTAGGGGAGAGTAGATAGTCACTATTTTAACTTTTCCCTGATCAAGGAGTGGCTTTAATACAGAGTTCTTGACAATTGGACATAAATAGAATTCTGCTGAGGAAGGTTTTGGAAAGGGTTTTTATTTCCTGATAGAAGGGGCCAGTAGCTGCTAGCATTAATCATTCTACTTCTTTTGGCCTTGCACCTGGTTACCATGTCTGAATCTGGAGCAGTCATCTTGCAGTATTGAGACAATCAGCCAGTCTACTAAAAATGGTAGAGCAGAATTATAGAAAAACCTTGGTTTTTGTTATATCACAGAACCCCGCTCTGTAACAGATTGCTTCCCTCTAGACATTATATATGAAAAACAAATCCCTATGTGTTGGTTTTAAGACATGGCTACAAATTCCTTGACACGCCTAGCGTCAAAAGGTGTAACTTATTCCCTTTCTTTTGAATATAGGCCTCCTCCATGACTTGCTTCTGACAAATAGAGGCAGTAGGAGTGACTTTGCTTTGCGCCCTGGGCTAGGTCATAAAGGAGATATGGTTTCTGCCCTGTTATTCCTCTGTCTGACTCAGGAAGCTTGAGCTTAGAAGTCAGTCCACGTGGACTAGAGAGATAATGTAGAGGCCCACATAGAGTTAGAGATGCCTGCAAAACTCCAGCATTGCCAGCCCCAAATCTGGATCCCAGTCTTCTGATCAAGAACCACAAACATGTGAATGAACTAGGCTTTGGATGATTCCAGGCCCCAGTCTTCAAGCTGCCCCAAGCTGATGTCAATGGGGAACAGACAAGCTACCTCCCCACCAAGCTCTCTAAAATTTCAGATTTGTGAGCAAAATGAATGCTATTTGAAAACACTAAATTTTGGGGTGGCTTCACAAACAAGTACATTCCATTTTTTGTTATACAACTGTTATGTGGATGTTCTGTTACTTGCAGCCAAAAGTATCCCAGTTGAAACACTTACCAGTAGAAAAGATTAGAAAAACTGCTACAACAACCTTTTGCAATAACTAGATGTGCTCATTATCCTCTCCATTCCTCTCTTAGCCTGGCCATTTTAATCAAATCTAATTATAGTATTGACATCTCAATTTTCCATTGAAGCTGCTGATGATTTAGTTATATAAAGGTTTTATTTACAACAGAACTGGGCTAGCAGAAATGTAGAAAAGGAGAAATTTCAAATCTGGGGCACCGTATTGCTATTTTCCTGTTCTTTTGGCATTTTGGTTAACAACAAAGACAATATCATTAGCCATCTTACCAGCAGGTAAATCTTATCTGAGTCCCCAATGTCATCAGAACCCCATCAGTGTGGGGCTATTTTCTTAATGAAATTCTTCTAGCATTTGACAGCTTTGTTCTTTCATTGACATTTGCAGCTTTTTTTTAATAGATGAATATTTAATGTCATGTTTAATAGACCAGATTCTTTGAAGCAAGATTCCATTAGTTAGTTCTCACTTTCTAAAGACTGACTGGCCACTAATTATTGCTGGAATTTATTTTAAAATTTAATATGTAGTTTTAATCATGTACTCATTTATCAATCTAGTATATAGAAACTGGTAGGATTGTTCTAGATTAATAGTCATATCCTTACCATGGAAGCTGCAGTATAAATTAAAAATCTTTCATCTCTAAGGGATATAATTCTATTTCTAGTGATGGAAATTCCTAATCAGCATTGCAGGATACTTTTGGCAATTCTCTTATCCCATTGCACTGAAAATTTGAACCTACAGGAACTGAACTGTAACTCCTGAAAGGCAGTTGCACAAAAGCCAATTTCATTTTTGTGTGTTTATTTACTCAACATTCACATCCTTAAACTGTTGGCAAATTCATAGCCGGGTGGAGCTGCACATGTGTCATTGGACTGATGCTATGGGGCGGGATGGGTGTGGAGGCTGGGTTGGAACAGCAGAGGGGTCCTTGCAAAGAGAAGTTACATAAGTGATATCATATGCAGAAGCAGCCTCTGGGATTTAAAAATAACTGGGCAGGGAGTGTCAGTCTTTCTTGGATCTGACTCCCTGGTTTACTATCCTTCAAGATCAGACCTATATTCCTGGGTGGGCTGGAGAGTCTGTTTAATGCCCTTAGCTAAGAGCAACCCCACTTAATAGCTTAAAGAGCCTGGGAATATTTTTTGTCTCAAGGCAGCAAGGTGCTGCATGCAAGAGCTGAACTAACATTTCAATGAGAAGCCACAACAGGGCAGACGTTTCACGCTGTGCCTCAAACATGGTTGCTTCTAGCATGGTTTCCTAAAACGAACAGGAAACATGGGAAAAAAAGAGACCAGGACTGCTTTTCCAGGGCAGTTCCAAAGCAGATTAAAATAAGCATGAGTTTCCCATCCTGTCCTTTTCCCTACCCCCCCCTTTTTTTTTTAGGGAACTGAATTTTTGATCCATGAGATAATGCTCTTATTCAAGCTACCTGATATTTTCATTTTTATAACTTGTGAAAAATAATCTGTCACTGCATATGTGTTAGAAATTCTTTTGATATTGGCCCTGGTATTAGAGATTCTTTGGGGGCCAATATCATAATTTAATTGGCATGGAGTCGCTGTCTAGCACCTGAGAAAATATATATACATTCGATCCTCATATTAAACAATGGGACTTGTGAGAGTAGGGAGTGAAACTTAACAGTCAGACAGCAACTCACATACATGTCAGAGCTGCCACCTGCCTGGGGTCACTCTGAGCCCTGAGCTCCCTCGACTGTCAAGCAGCACTTGAGACCCTCAGTCATCAGGTAGAGACAGGTCTTTCTGGGTTTTGGCCATTGTGTATTTGGAACCTCACCTGACATCCTTTGAATCAGAACCCTTGGCTTCAGCACTGAGCTTTTCTGAGTCCTCTCCTAGCTCATGACTTCCCTTGGATTTCCCAGATGCCTGCAGCATTCCCTGCTCTCCTGCCCACCTTGGTGTTAGCAGATAGAGCCCCCCAATTCCCTTCTAATGTCAGTAGCTCTTCCTGAATTCCTACATGCCATCAGAAATGAAAAAACCTCTCACCCACCTAAGTGATTGCTTTTAGAAGCATGACCTATTCAAGCTGACGCTTTCCAGTGGCCTGAGTTTTTTCATTCACTCAAGTGGTATTTCTTAAAGCATTAGAATCATCTGGAATGCTTGCTAAAACACAGACTACCACAGAATCAAGGGCTCTCAGTGTGGGGTTGGGAGTCTGAGCAGAAGTCTGATTCCATTTTAAGACAAGGTGCAGTTAATTTCACCCCTATATATCAAGTTTAGAATTTCTTCTTAAGGATGAGAATTCCTTTTCATTCTCACATTTGGAAACCTTAGAAAAAAGCTGCCCCTTTCAAGCTCTGGGACATCACCCAACCGCTTTAACTTGTAGCAGTCTCAAATCAGCTGCAGCTGTGCTCCACCTGGCCTTTCCTCTTTGGCCTTGGCCAGCCTCCCCACGCAGCTTCCTCCCCACGTCATCTGTGTTCTTCTGCACTCTGGTACACGAAGCTCTTTATTATTATTATTTTAATTTGATGTATTTTTTACATCATTTTTCATTTTTGCACAATATATGCATTTTCATCTTGGTTACAGTCCCCATATAATTCCCAGCCCCCTTGTTTTGATCCTACTCCCTCCTCCCCCCGCTGTAGTGTGTCTCTGGTTTATAGTTGCTTGTTGATTTTGATTTTTACTTTATTATAATTAGTCTTTTTTCTGGTCTCTTATTTAGGTTTTCTAAATTCCTGCTTAAAAAAAAAAAAAAGCAGCTCTGTGCTGCTTCTCCCTACCCACCCCGGGTTTATCACAACACATATTCAGCCTCCTCCCCTCTTCCTCTGGACTTCACTTCCTAGTGAACCCCTTCTCTCAGTTCCCTTAGTCCTGGTATCAGCTGAGCCCTCGCTCTCCCTGGGGGAGCGACCTGCCTCTCAGTCCTCTCTCCCCCACAATCCCATGATGGGCCACAGAGCTGGTGGTGGCAGGAGTGGGGCAGAGTTGGGAAAGTGTCCACAAACTTTCTGTAAAGGACCAGATAGTAAATATTTTGGGAGTTGTACAGTCTGGTGTAACTACTCAAGTCTGTTGTGGTGGCAGGAGAAAAGCAACCAGACAGTCAACAAATGAATCTGTTTTGATTAAACTTTATTAATGGACATTGAAGTGTGAATTTCATATGATTTTCACATGTCACACACTATTATCCTTTTTTTTTTTAAAAAGTGTCAATGATGGAAAAATGTAAAAAGCATCCTAGCCCTGAGCTCTGCAGAAACAAGGAATGAGTCTGGTTTTGCCCACGGGCTGTGATTCATTGACTCCAGATCTAAACCAGGACTTCTCAAACTTGAATGTACACACATCACTAAGGATCCTGTTATGATGCAGACTGTGATTCAGCAGTTCTGGGGTGGAACCTGCGAGAACTTACTTTTCCAGCAAGCTCCCTGGTAACGGTGCTCTTGATTAGCATGGCACATTTTGAGTAGCAAAGTACTCCACTCATGTGTAGAGAATTATACTTTCTACAACAAAGACATTAGGATTAGTTGAATGATGCAGTAAGATTCTCACACTGTCTAACTCATGGCAGAATGAAAATGGGTAGCTGGAAAAGCAGGTTTTCCGAGGGAACAGACTCCCACTTACCAGCTGTGTGAATCTGGACACACTCCTTAACCTTTCTCCATTTCCTTTATTCAACTGTAAAATGAAAGAATAATAACCTCTGCCTCAGATGGTGTTTTGGATTTTAACACGATAATGCCCTTAGCAAGTGCTCAATAAATCTTAGTCATTTTTATTTTTTCAATTTAAGGAGCTAGGCATGAACCTGTAGGGAACAAAATAATAAGATCTTTAATTTTGAAGTGCCTTGGGGGATTTCCTTGGTTTTTTCCTTGGAAAACATTTTCAAGGGTCATGCCTATTCATTCATTCAAGAAACATTTGCTGAGCTGCTACTTCTCCTGCCAGATAATGTGCTTTGCTGAGATGAATGAGATGTAAGCTTACTTAAGTGGGGGAGATGGAAGTAAAACACAATTTCCGCATAGAATAAGTGCCTTTTGAGAGACAGTACAGAGTGTTCGGGGGGAAGGGAAGGAAAGAGCCTTCAATCTTCTGAGAGAAAAGGCCACAGGGAATCCGGGTGACTCTTGGGCTTCATTGATGAATACGGGCCTTCCTGATGGAGGGAAAAGGAATGCCTGGGCAGTGGAGAATTCAGGCTAACACCAGGGAGTGTGTGGGAAAGGTCACAGCCAAGGCCATGACCAATCAGAACTGCTGTAGGCCCTAGTGTTATAGAGGTTTGGACTGATGAGTCTCAGACCTAGGAGGGTCACTATCCCTTTTAGGAAAACATCCTGACAATGCTATAATATATGTCAGCAGGGTATAAGAAAAGACTTTGACCACTTTGGAGCCAGAGAAAAAACTGGGAAGCTCTCAGGCTAAGCCAAGGAGTCCCAGCCTCTGTGGCATGTCCCTAGGAACTATCCTAGAAAGGATGAGAATGCACTGCTATTTGATTCCTACTACTTGGTCCTACTCCAGAAGAAAATGGAGTTTGCAAGTAGTCTCCTTGGACATCTCCTTGGCCCAGAATGACCAGTTATGGGGGGAGATGTTGCACGGTGCTGCAGGGACTGCTGCGATGAGGCTGGTATCTGCCATGGAGGGTTGAACCTCTCCTAGAGGACATGGACAAGTGGCATGTCCCTAGGAACTATTCTAGACAGGATGAGAATGCACTGCTACTTGGCATTGCAACTGACAGTAGGTCCTGAGCTAGCGCTGAGTGGGGGCTGGCAGCTGCCATCTGAAAGGACCTTGAAGAAGGAAAACTTGCTATCAAAGAAAATTTGAATTACAGCCCAATTTAGCAATGGCTCCTAGCAGCATCTCTTCTATCTTCCCTTCCTAATTCCTTGAGGACTTCTGTTCTCCAGGGCAGGGCTTCTAAATGGGAGGTCCTGTGTGAGATCTGTGGGCCAGTAGTAGGGGACTGGGATAGGAGTAGATAACTCACTGGACTAGTACATTTGCATCTGCTCTATGCTGTCCTTAAGGGCACCATGCTCATCCTAATCTCCTCTCCTCACTCTTAATTCCTCCTTTAATGCTGGTATGGGATGGATTTTTGTGCCCTAATACTCTCCTGAACCATAGTTGATATTTTTGAATTTATTTTTCCCTATTTGACCTTCTTAAACTGAAATTGGACCATGTGTGGGCCCATCTGGTGACCTCTGGGCCCAGCTGAGTTGCTCGGCATGAGGAAAGATTTCTGTTTGGGGCCTAGAGTTGTGAAGAGGCTATGGACAAGACCACCACAGGGTTGTTCTCTAGATCAGCCTATGGACTGGGTTTGTGCTCAGTAGACAGGGGTCTGCAGGCAGAAGCCAAAGGGCCTGCGGGTTTCAGGCAAAAAGGAGAGGTCTGCTGTGCCATGTGGGTCAGCTCCCTGGCTGGGGATCAAACTCAGGCCATAGCAGTGATAGTGCTGAGACTTAAACCCTAGGCTACCTGGGAAGGCCTGTTTTTGCTTCTTTTTGACTAAGAACGCTGAGACAAGGGCTACAAGCAATGTTAGTTCAGGGGCCAGTTGAGAAAAATGCTCCTCAGGGTGCACCAGGCATTTTAAATCATTTCTAGAGCAAATGCTTCCATAACATGTGCGCTGCAGGGGCCTGGCGCAAGTGTTAGGAAGAGGGGCCATTTTTTCCTATTGAAATTAGTTTTCTGTCTCAGCATTTGTAATCTGGGAATCTCTGTAAATTTCTCTGTTCAGGGTGCAGAATTCTTATGGCGAGCTGGGGTGAGATAGTACTCCAAATATTTGCCTTTGTAGTGTACATCACTGAAGAGGGTGGGACGCAAGGACATAGGAAACCTGTTTGTGAAACATATAAGATGTGGTAGAGAGGATTGCCGAGGTTCTTCCTGAGCTGGTCAGGAGAACACAAGACTAAAATGTGAGTTGTTATTGTTGACATCACCTATTTGTACCCACTGGCTGCAGAGGCTTGGAGAAATTTGATAACACTGTTCTAGGAAAGTATCATTCAACCCAGTCACAAACACTTTGGCAACGTGGGTCTCTGTGAACAGGTGCCACGTTTGGTATGATATGGATCAGCAGTCCTGCGATGATTTCTCAAAGTTTTCTGAGCCATTCTCATCAACAAGGGGCAGTTTGGCACGAGTCTCCTCCCTATCAGATGGAGATCCAGTTAGCAGATTTTTATTTATTGATGATCTCTCTTTTCTCCTAGAATGGATAACGGGGACTGTATTGTTTTGTTCACTTTTGGATACCCAGGGCCTAGAACAGTGCCTGACACATAGTAGGTGCTCAATATTTATTAATGAATGAAAGATAATGAATGGACATGTGGCTTTAATGTATGAGGTGGAAGTAAATTCTTTCCATTCTCAGTTGCTGCTACTTCTGCCAAATCTACTTTGAGTCCTGGCCTGTGGAAAATTCCACCCTCTCAGTGTACAGACTATGGGTGGTTCCCAGGGCATTGTGGGTCAGCACGTGGGTGTGAATTCTCGTATAGGCGTAGAGGTTCCAGGCTTAGCACATACTCCCAAAGGTTCAGAGGTATTTTCAGGCAGAATGCTATAAAGTTCATCTTCTGTAAAACCTCTTATTTTTTTCCCTTTATGAAAATAACACATGCTAGTTAAATATAGAAGGGAAATGCTAGAAAAATACAAAGGAGAAAAATTAACCATGATTCCTTTATCCAAACACAAATCCATCCTTCTCTTTCCCCTGGATTATCAAAATAGCTTTTAAACCTGCCCCTTTCCTCCAGCCTTGCCGCCCCCCAACCTCGCAGGGATAGGGAGAGATCTTTCTAAAACACAGATCTTAAAACACTTCAAAGGCTTCCTGCTGCCCTCAGCGTCCAAACCACTCAACAGGGTTGGCTCTCTTGTCTCTTCAGCTTCCTATCCCTCTGAGCCCCTATCATATTACACTCGTGCCAAATGGAATTTCCTTCAATTCTTGAAACAAGCGGCATCTTCTCCCACTGCCTCTGGTCTTTTTCACAAGCTGTTCACTCTGCTGGGAACTCTCTCCAACGTGCTTACTCCCATTCTGTCTCTCTTTCCCTCTGTTTTCTTGTCTGTGTTTATCTGTCTTTTCATCTTTTCTCTCCCAGATTCAGAATTTACATACTACTTTTCCCTAAAAACCTCCCTACGTGTCCTTACCCCTATCTCTAACAAATCTGAGATTTCTCCCATCATGTAGCCCCTTGTAGGGTGTTTTACTATTGTCTGTGAGGGCATCTCTTATCCCCAGGGCACAGCCCAGTGCCTGGTTCCTGTCAGTCACATAGCTCATTAAAGATTTGTCAAAGTGAATTTAAGTCAAACTATTGTTTACATCTTAGAAATACTTCCTCTTAATGTTTGCTTTAATTATGATATATTCCTACTTCACAGATATACTTAAGCCTACAAATTTTGTTATAAGCCATATCATATAAAGATTTTAATCTTATATTTTCTTACTTAGCATTATATAAGGTATTTTCAAATGTACCCAGGCTTCGCAAACATTTTTAACGACTGCATACTATTCCATCAAGTGGATGTACTATTCTGGTTTATAGTAGACACACACACACACACACACACACACATCCACCTGAGGGTAACAAACACACACATATCCACCTGAGATCACCTTCCCAACCTCCCACCCAACCTGCCTCTTTCCTGGCTCTCAGATTACTTTGCTCTTCTGTATAGCTCTTCCTTCCTTCCTTCCTTCCTTCCTTCCTTCCTTCCTTCCTTCCTTCCTTCCTTCCTTCCTTCCTTCCTTCCTTCCTTCTCTCTCTCCTTTCTTCCTTCCCTTGTTTCCTCTTTTCATCCCTTCCTTCCTTCCTCCATTTATTCAACAAATCTATCAAGTACCTACTTGGCCAAACAAAAAAGTACAGACATCCATGGAAAATACAGCCTCCGTAGTTCCTGCCTTCATGGACTTTATATTCTAGTTGGGGCGACAGATTAGCACTACCACAAGAACACATGCATTAAAATGTTGCATGTTGTGATGGGCGGTATGAAGGGAACAGACAAAACCTAAGAAAGAGAATATTGGAGAAGATCTTTAGGTAAAATAAGACCTCTTTCCCTCCTCTTTTCTTCCTCCTTACCTCTTTATGGTAATTTTCCCCCTACTCCACAGCAGTTACCTCCATCTGACAGAGTATGTATAACATTTCCTGGTTTATTTGTTTATTGTCTGTCACGCCCAATTTGAATGTAAGCTTCGAGTCAGGAGTATGCGTTTCATTCAATGGGCAATGGAGAGACACCGAAAGTTTTGCTTTGCATGACTCTGGGACTTGGCCCCCCAAATTGGCATAGTGTAACGAAAATATTTGTGTCCATGTAGGAGGGGTGGGTTGGGGGAAATTCAAATGATGAATTCTGTACACGGATTTGTCCTCACCCTGTGACCCATATTCTCCCTGCTGGGTGTGGAGGACCAGATGTCTTCCAAGCCTATTGTTTTAGGATCCTATAATTATCAGGCAACAAACATGTAACTACACTCTCCTTGTTATCATATTTCCTTGTTTTGATAGCCAGCCTCTAGTGGTTGACACAGATGGGAAACGTCACTCCTGGGGCATCCAGAGCTGCCTGCCATGAGCAGGATGACAGTAAATTTGACATCAGTTTGACAGCCTGAAGGAACATCTTTTATGTTTTGTGATCTTAGTGTAAAAAGTGGAGCATGGCTTCCTCTTGAACTCTGCTCTTTGGTCTGATGGTATGGAATTTTGTATCCCGAATCTCATTGGCAAATGAATCCTATGAACTTCAGGTGTGCTGGGTGACTGCACAAATTATTTGGGTTCTGGTTGAGGATCTTACTGTGAGGATTCAAGCCCTATGGGAGCAGGAAATACCCCACATCCCAACAGGGTGAGCTCTGGAGAACTGAGCTGATGGAAGGGACCACTGCTTTCTAGCTCTTCTCTTCTGGTGAGCTTCTTTGGGGCTCACCGTCCTTAGGATTTCTCACCCCAGAGACCTATTTCCATTTGCCCAACTTGGGAGTCAATGGAATCCATGAGGCTGGAAGGAATGTGAATAGCACAGAGTAAAAGAAGATTGTGATTCGGCATTGGGCGGCTGGCAGACTCTGGAGACTACAGCCTGAGCACATTGGAGAGACTTTCCCGCTTTTCCTAAAGGGAGTGTGGGACAGAGATAGAGGAGCCTTTTATATATTTATTTTTTGATTGTGAATAAATGGCCCTACATAGATCAGTTATTGTAATTCAGTTAAGTACAACAGACTTAGGTCTGGCACATATTAAATAAAATGCCTAATTGTTATTGGGTTGCATGGCACTTAGGGACACCCGGTAAGCAATTTACTGATGTATCATTTCTTTTACTCAGTTAAACCACACTTAGTGGCTCTAATCTCACTTACTTCTTTAGCATTTATAATTGGCATTGCTGATAATCCCTGATGGTGCTATATTTCTATCACATGAGCCAATCACACTTTGTAGCCTTTATTCTCCTGAAGAAGAAACTGGACACAGAGTCCATGCAATGATTAACAAGTGGAAGAGGCCAGTACTGTGTTGTGATCCTGGTGTTCCGACTCAGTACATCATTCTCTCAACAATATTGTGCGTGATTGCATAATAGCTGTTACCCAGCACACCAGAAAGTCGTAGAATCTCATTTGCTAACAGCAGTGGGAGAGACTTGGGGAGGGTAAGGACATTCTTGCAGCAAAGAAAAACAACTTTGGACTCTAGGAGACAGTGGTCTTTGAGTGGAAGGGTAGGAGAGGTGGAATAAGTTTTTTTTTTTTTTTAAGATTTATTTATTTATTTATACAAGCACGGGTACAGTCAGAAGCACGGGAGGGTGAGAGAATTCACCAGAGCCAGAGCGGGGAGCAGAGCAGGCAGAAGGACCGAAGTACACTGCTGAGGGGAGCAGCGGGCAGCAGGAGAGGTCTGCGCGCCATGTGGGACCCTCCTCTGGTGGCCGGGGAGCAGCCGGGGATCGAACCGGCGCTGCAGAGGCTGCGGGCAGCCTCGCAACCCAGTGCTCAACCGCTGCGCCACCGAGGAGGCCCGAGGTGGAATAAGTTTTAAAGAAGAGGCTGAAAGCACAATTCCTTTCGATGGAATCCTCGGTGTGGACAAGGGGAAATAGGGCCCTTGGCGATAAATAATGATGTGTCTTCCCTGAGAGGAGCTCACAAAAACTGGGTCAAAATGGCGGGCATTCCCTGGTGGAAAAATCAGACAAAAGAGGCTCTCTATATTTTCCCTATCTCTACCATCCCTGCACCTAAAAATTATAGAACAAGTTTGTAATGGGGTTTATCTTTCAAAAAAAATTTCTCTAAGTGAAGTAATATTGGTTTTTATAAACATTATATTAGGTTTTTGGTGGGCCTCTCCAGTGGCGCAGTGGTTGAGCGCTGGGTTGCGAAGCTGCCCGCAGCCTCTGCAGCAGTGGTTTGATCCCCGGCCACCTGGTGAGGGTCCCCCATGGCGCGCAGACCTCTCCTGCCGCCTGCTGCTCCCCTCAGCAGTATATTTCTTCGGTCTGCCTGTTCTGTTCCCCGCTCTGGCTCTGGTGAATTCTCTCACCCTCCCGCGCTTCTGACTGTACCCAGTGCTTGCATAAATAAATAAATAAATCTTAAAAAAAAAGAATAAAACTTAGAAAATTAAAAAAAACAACAACATTATATTAGGTTTTTGGTGTACTGCTCTGTAATTTGGCATCTGTACATGTAATAGTATGGTCACTACCCAAAGTCTAGTTTTTCCCTCCACTACCATATAATTGGCCCCTTTTACCCAAGTTATGCGCTTCCATTCCCCCTTCCCTTCTGGTAAACACCATTTTGTTCTTATAGTCTCAGAGTTTATTTTAGTTTAGTTCAGTTTGCTCATTGTTTTGTTTCTTAATCTTCCATGTATGAGTGACACCATATGGTGTTTGTCTTTCTGTATCTGGCTTGTTTCACGAAGCATAATATCCTTAAGGTCCATACATATTGTCAAATGGCAAGATTTTTTTTAACGGCTGAATAGTATTCCATTGTGTCTACATAGTATACCACAACTGTTTTTTCCCAATTCATTTGTTGACTGGCATTTAGATAATTTCCAGATCTGGCTATTGAAAATAATACTGCAATGAACATAAAGGTGCATGTATTGTTTTGAGTTAGTGTTTTCATATTCTGATATGTACCCATAAGTGGAGTAACTGGGTCATATAATATTTCTTTTTCATTTTATATATATTTTATATTGTTCTTGTACAATGTATGCTCTCTCCTCTCAGGTGTAGTCCAAGAAATTCCCACACCAATTTACCTGTGTCGCATCACCCTTGTGTTCTTCCCAATCCTGCTTTGATCCGTCAACATTCTCCTCCCCTTCAGAATGTCTCTTAATTTTTTGAGGAATCTTCATATTGATTTCCATAGTGGATGCACTAATTTGTGTTCCCACCAGCGGTGTATGAGGGTTCCATTTTCTTCCTTCCCAACACTTGCTTTGTTTTGTTTCTGATGATTGGGATCAGTCATATATTGGGAAGAAGCAGCTCCCTGGCCAAAAAAATTGACCTTTCTTTTTTGTAAATTGCCCAAACAGTTATAGCATTTTAGTTCATAAAGTAAAAAGGCATAAAGATGGGGAAAGTATATAAAGGAACTAGACTTTGGTACCTGATTGAGGAGGGGGGCTGGGGGAAATGCAGTGGGGGAAATGCAGTAGGTAGACTGGGAGGCAGGTGAAGCGATTAATGGAGGTGTGTGGAGGGAAGGTAGCCGAAGGGAATATTGAAGAGATGACAAACATTCTCACTTCCCAGTGTTTCCATGGGTTCCTGCTGGTTATAAAAAATTAATTTTCTCACTATTCTATTTTATAGTTCTGTGTCTGTCCCTTTGGGAATAGGAGTTTTCTCCACTTCCTGGCATGGAGCTTCCATTAATTGCTTGTCAAGGATAGGGGTCACATTATCTCCTATGGCAATCAGAGCTGCTTAGTGGCTGATGAAATAAGCTGCTGCTTCAGACAGATGGCGCAGAGGTGGGAATTTGTACTTTACTTTGTGGCAGTCATGTGAACACTGCATTTTTCTTGGTCATCGGACCTGTGTCCCACTGCAGAGAAGGTGACAGTAACTGCAAAGATGCTAAACCCAGTTGAGCAATCTGTTCTTTGCAGGCTTAGGAGCCCTGAATGAAAAGTTACTTCAGAATAGGTCAAATGGTCGGCTGGCCAGTCACGGTTGTTATGGTAACCAGCAAACATGTTTGGCTTCTGGAGGCCCTGCATAAGAGGATGCTGGCTTTTGTTAGGAAATTTGTGAACTTCACTTCATCGCTTTCCCCACTATTTGTTTTCAAAGTTGTTAATAGTAACAAATACTTATTACCTGCAGTGCTTATCTCTGCTGAGGGTCAGTCTTAACCCTGGACCCCACCTCCTTCCCACAGTGGTCACTGTTTGGTGTGTGGTTCTGGCCTCTCATAGCCTGCAGAGGTTTATAGAAACCCCTGTGTGGCAAGACTAGAGTTCTGCTATGTGATTTTTACCAGTGGCCCTCAGCTTCATTAAAAGAAGGACAATTACATCTACCTGCTCCTTTACAGGATTTAGTGAAGTCATGAAACTTTAGATGTAACAATGACTTGAAAATGTTTAGGATATTATATATATTACATTATAATATATGTAATTATATATAGCTACATATTTCATATAACTATCACTATAAATATAATTATAGAGATTATATTTAAGAGGGTACATAATTTAGCTTCTTAATCCTCAGATAGAATGCCTATTACAGTGACATGTAGATTTCTCTTCCATGTCAGTGCTAACTGAACACTTGATAGTGGCTGCCTCTATGTTGAGAAGGATTCTGAGGCTGCATCCAGGCTTAGCTGGCAGTGGTGGCAATCATTTAGTGATGTCTGCTGTGTGTGCAGGAAGGAGAAGCACCACCATAAGCACCATCCCTTTGCTACTTTGGTTCAGGGAAGTCTCCCATTGTTCCTTGTCGTAACACTGGAAGGCTGAAAGTTCATTGCTAGAGCTTTTTTTGGTGCTGGTGTGGAAGAACTGATTCATAGGAGATTAACTCCTAACATACCACACTGACGCCCATAATGATTTTGTTTATTCAAAACAACATTTTGATTTCTTGCTGGTAAACCTGAAACATGTTTATTGTTGGTAATTTGACAAATAACAGAGAAGCAGACAGAGAAAATGAAAATAAGAATAGCCTATGATCTCAACATTTCTGGGTAATTCTTAACATATTGTGATGACTTTCTTGCCTTTGGATCTGTTCAGTTATTTATTTTAAATGCTTGTAGGGTAAATGGTTTTCAGGCTTTTCTGCCCTCCCACCATTAGGATTGCCCTGCCTGATGGGGCACCTGCAGTTGTTGCATTGTTGTGTTGTTTACTTCTGTGGGCCATGGGAGAAGTATTGAGAGTCACCAAGAGAAGGAGAAGCAGAAGAGAAGCAGGAGAAGAGGCATCAGAGAGAGAGAGAAGGGGAGAAAGAAGGCCAGAGAAGCCCAGAGTGAAGACTTGCCAGGGTCCTGGAGGCCCACCAGCCTCTTCCACCCCCCCCGCCCCCCCGCCCACACACACCCCTGCCTGCCTGCCTTGTACCGGGTCGCTGCTCTACATGTACCAGCTCAGTAGAAGCCTGAGAAAGCCACCAAGGGCTCCAAGACTCTCCTTTACTCCGTCTGCAGGATCAGAATACCAGCACAGTGGCCATCCTGCCTCTACAATGCCCAATGGTGGTTGTGTGGAGACTGGATTGCAGGCAGGCAGTGTGGATGCAGACAAACCATTTGGGAAGCTTTTATAGAAGTGTTGGGGTGACATGCTGTTTGCCTGGACTCAAGGCTGATTGGTGGAAATGGTGAGAGGTTGTTGGATTTGGCAGATATTTTGAATATAGGGACAACAGAACTTGATAATGGATTTCGAGTGTGAGTTATGAGAGAAGGGAGGCATGACAAAGATCATGTCTGGGTTTCTAGTCCCACTGATGATGAAATGATGATCCTCTATCAGAGCTGGAGAACAATAAGAGATGCAGGTATGTCTTTGTGTGTGTGGATGTGGCAGAAATCAAGAGGTCAACTTTTGAGACAAGAAACCTCAGTGAAAATTTCATGCCCCAGTGAAGATTTCAAGTGTTCATTTGGATATATGTTGGGAGTTCCAGGCAAGAGGATGGGACTGGAAGCTTTAATTTGAGGATTGTCATCATTGAGAGGATGAGACTTAAGAGTTAGCACTTAAGTGAAGGAGAGGAAGTCTGAAGACTGAGACCTGAGGTGCAGTGGTCGGTAACCAAGAGTGGAGGGTAGTTCAAGAGAAAGGGTGTGCTCCCTCCTTCTCTGTACATGCAAAACACTTATACACATGTATTACATGTATGTACATGTGCATATGTTTACACAGAAGGTACATGTATGTAATTATGAGGGATTTTTCATTCATCATGAGCAGTGTCTCATGCCCTTATAAAAACACCTTCTAAATATTATTTTGGATCACTCTAAAGTACTCCATCCTATGGATGTAACCTTGGGAAGAACATCCTTGTGTGGACAGCTTGTGTTTCTTTAGATTTAATTCCTAAAGTGGAGTTAGTAATAGATAGGAATAACTTCAAGGCTTTTGATGTAGTCAAATCACTTTTCCGAAAGGTTGAACTAAGTTGTAGACTCCATAAGCAGGTCAACTGAAACCAAGTTTTTGGCAACTACTGTTACCACTTAAAAAAGACTATCTAGTTTTTCCTCCAATTACAGAACAATTAATGGAGGTTGGGCATGCCTGAGTGGTGAGCATTTGATTCCTGCACCCAAACCTTGTTAAGTAAGAAAAAAATGAGTGTAACTCTCACCCAAGTTAGCCACTCAGGGCAAGAGGGCTGGGGAGAAGGAAAGCTGTTTCTGAGCCAGTTTCTCAGGTGAGGGGTGGAGTAGATCTTGGTCAGCAATACGGAGATTGTGTGGTTCCCACAACTTGCAACTGCTCCTCCTCTCTCAGTCTAACTACCTGTGGGCCCAGCCTGGGAAAGGGCGTGATCACAGGAGGTAGCAGTAACTCCCTTCAGCCAAGCAGCAGGAGCAGCAGGAGCAGCAGCAGGAGCAGCAGGCAGCAGCAGGAGCCCAGATGTGAGAGGTGGCGGAGGCTTTGTTGCCCTGTGAACCACAGCCCACATTGCCCAACCAAACAACAAACAAGGCCCAGAGGGACTCAGGCAGGCGGCCCCACATACAGTGTCCTCTGCTGACTGGGTGGAGCCTCTTCAGTCCTGACAGGCCTGGTCTCTGTGCTGAGACCTTAAGAATCCTCCGCCCAGCCTTTCTGGGCCTCTGTCCAGCTGAAGTGTAAAGACCCTGTGTGTTGTGAAATGCAGCAGGGCATGGCGTTTTTCGGTTGGTCTACAGCATTGCAAAGGACAATTGCACCATGTTGTTAGGCTACAGATGTGGAAATTGCAGATACCAAGGTGATAGGAATCTTAAGAATGCATGGGGCACAAAGATAGGCTGAAAATGGGGATTGTGACAATCTTGTATGTAATTATTTCTCATTTTGTAATTGTGGCAATTAGAACAAGAAATCTTAAAAAAAAAAAAAAAAAGGCAAGCTAAAGGGAAAAAGGAAAGCACCGTAATCATTTGCTTTCTGGATGGCACTTGTAATTTTTTCTATGGTAGCCAAGAAAGGGTTCCTGAGACATACAAGCAGGAAAATAAATTAGTGCAAGCTCCAAATCCAAAGGAAACCATTTTGTGAGAAGTTACAAACTTTTTAATAGAAATAAGACTGATGTTCAGTTTATATTTTTATTTTTAATTAAAAAATAATTTTCATTGTAAATCATTTAACTCTCAATAGTAAAGAAGCGTATTACTTAATAGTCTTCTCCTGCTCCCTCTAACTCCCATACTCCATTGTTTGGTGTGTGTTTTCCAGAGCTTAGTTCATGCTAAATATAAATTATATTTATATAAGAGTATTTTACATGGCCCATCTATAGTATGTTTATCAAGCTGCCAACACATAGTTAGTGTTCAATAACAGATACTCCAATATACAATAAAAAAAGTGAGATTATACTCTACAAATTCTGTAACACATTTAAAATTTTATTTAAATGTAATTTCCCTTTGCTTCTTGGCAGGTGGTTTAGTTTGATCTGTGCTTTATAAAAACAAAACCCCCAAAACTGTTTGAGCCAAGTTTCATTCATTGTGCTATTATTTGTTGCCTGCCAGCTTTGGATCAGGCAGTGTTCAAGCTGCTGGTAGTAAATGAAATGACAAAAATTCGTCTTGTGGAACTGACATTTTAATGGAGGGAGGTGGACAATGAACAGGATAAGGATATATATAATATATAGCATGTCAGATTTTGCTAGCAAAACTCAAAGTTAGGACAGCCTCAATGAAAAAGTGACATTTGAGAGGAGATCTGGAGGGGTTCAGGAGGTGGTTGTCTTTAGAGAGGGTTGGGTGGGTGGGGGTGGGGTGGGGATGGGAATAAGAGCTCAGAGGAGGGTCTCCCTGGTGGCGCAGCAGGTTGAGCGCAGAGCTGTGAAGCTGTCCTCAGCCTCTGCAGCACGGGTTTGATTCCCGGCTGGCCAGGGAGATACCCACATGGCGCAGCAGACCTCTCCTGCCTCGCCTGCTGCTCCCCTCAGCAGTGTTTTCAGTCTGTCTGCCTGTTCTGCTCCCCGCTCTGTCTCTGGTGAATCCTCTTACCCTCCCACGCCTCTGGTCTGTACCCCAGTTCTTGCATAAATAAAAAATGAATCTTTTTTTTTTTTTTTTTTAAATAGAGCCCAGAGGAAAGAGTTGCCTGGCTCACTCAGAAACCATAAAGAGGCCAGTGCGGCTGGGGAAAGGGCCTGCTAGGGTGTTTTGAGGCATTCCCACTGTAGGCCCAGGGGTATGAGCTCCCTAGAATCACTTCCTAGAATCTCTGAAGCACCTCCACACGTCAGGACCATGTTGTGAGATGCCGACAAGAGCAAATGACAGTCAGGTACCACACCCAAGTCTCCTCTCTCCAGTTTGGGCTTTTCCATCTCTACACATAGTGTAGAATCTTAGAAAGCAAATGTACCTTTCTTCCTTGCTTTTACCTTACCACATTCTACCCACCTTGACTTTTCCCCCTCAAATTTCACATCCTCTTCATGTCGTCTTATGTTACAACCCAAAGTGATAACTCGTTCCAGTGAATTCTTAGAACATTTATTTTCTATGGTGAGAGATGATGTATTCTCGGAAGGAAAAACCTGGGAATGAGAAAAGTAGAGCCCTGGAATCAGACATACTGAAGTTTTAATGCAGGCGCTGTCATTATCTGCTTGATTTTAGGCAACTTCCTTAATCTCTAAGTCTATAAAATAGAGGCAGAGCAAGGCTGGCAGGATGATGGAGTGGAAAGCACAGGTGAAGCACCCAGCACAGCACACAGGCATATGATAAATGCTAGTTCCCTTTCCCCCTTAACCTCTAATTTGTCACTTTTAATATTCTATGCTTTATGATTTTGCCTTTTGAATTGTTCTATGTTCTATCTTGAACTAGACAAGAAACTCTAATTGGTTGGAAACCACATCTTATATTTCATGACATCCCCAACAGCATCTATTATGGTGCCTCGAACGTGGTAGATGATTCATAAATGTTCGCTGATTGATTGACGGGTTTGTTGGCAAGGTTAAAGCTGAAGGACATCATACTGCTCTCTGGCGTCAAACACAAAGCAGTGAACTTCAAAGAGGAAAGCGCGTCAGCATTCACGAAGGAAGGTCGTTGCTTAGCGCCTCTCAGAGACACGTTGCTGATGGATGAGGACGGCTCTGAAAGACTGCTGTGTGGGTTGCAGACCCTGCTGGCCAGCTACAGAGTGGTTACCCTGCCAGAAAGCGAGATCCTGATAACCCCATCATGGCCAAATTCATTTAACATAGCATTTCAACAGGCGGTCACTGTGGCACATGGCTTGATTGATTGCACAGCTGTTACTGTGTGCTTACAAGGGAAATTAAGAGTAATTAATGGGCCGGGGATCAATAGCAGTACTATATTGCAGAGAATGATTTAATTTTCTTTCTGAGTGATGAGGGGAGCGCCGAGATCTCACATACAGTAGTTGAATCAGTACTACTAAACTAAATTTCTTGATTTATATAAAAGTTTTAATGTTTAGCTTGTATTTACTTTTTTGAAAAGGTAATACATGCACAAGGCAACTCAAATGGTAAAAATAGTGTAATGATGTTGCTCTACAGGCAACCATTATTGTGTGTCTTGGGTGTCCTTCCAGAGATGAGGGGGGTGTGTTTGTCCCTTAGCTGAAAGTAGTTTTAAGAATCCAAGACCTTCCTGCCAATCTGCTGTGTCTGTTGGGGTTGCCCCTATTTTTTGGTGACTAACACAGTGGCTAGATCTAAATAGTCCAAAGTTCATGGCCAATAATTATTTGTTGATTGAATGATTATATCTATTTTATTCAATGACTGATTAGGTCTATTTTAACAATTTTTAAAAAATGATTTGCACTGGCTTGGTACATCTTTATAATGAATTAACAAAAGACATACAACTTGATATGTCTAGAGAATAGAACATGTTAATTAATTCTAAAATATACTGGTACAATAATTTAAAACCACTGATATGCAGAAACTGCTTTTTAGAATATTCTCCACTGACTGGGAAACTGGAAAATTTGTACCACTGGAAAATTTGACTTTAAGTAAGGATTGACTAATAAGTAAAGAAGATTAAAAGAACACAAATGCAAATTAGTGTGGTTATTGAATGTTGCTACTTTAGAGGCTGTATACCCTTTAAATTGTCTTTTTGAGTGGCTAAGCCATATTATTGTGGCTGCTGCTACTTCTATTATTGCTACTGTCACTACTAACACTATTACTATTTATTTAGTAAACAGTAATATTACCAGCACCTTGGTAATATTTTACTTATCTCACTTAATCACACAGCAATTATCAGGTAGCTATGATTATCTGCATTTTATAGATGAGGAAATAGAGGTACAGAATATTTCATAGCTTGCTTATATTCACAAAGAACACATACTTTTAACACTTTAAAGTCATATCTCCTTTTTTTTAAACCTAAACTGGAATAATCTTACTGATTATCTTTTCATAAATTTGTCAAATTTAGTTCCAAATGACTTTTGGTTCTATCAACATTTGAATCCATCTTTGGGAAGAATGGATTATCGGCACTGTGACTTTTCAAAATCAATGTTCGTTGCTGAAAATCAGTTCCAAAGAATGAACTCCCCAAATGGTCACTAATATGAGTGGCCAACTTCCTTCAGTTTCTGCTTTCAAAGGAATAGTACCCATTCGTGTATCTATAAATGCATATTTGCTTGCTTTAAGAAAATCTTTTCTTGGATATATTGTCACATCTCATATATTTAATTTATTTAAATAACAGAAATTGAGGAATTTCCTCTTATCATTCATAGTGAGAAAATACCAAATTGCCCATATTTCTTCATATTTCATCACTAGGACTTTATAAACCAGATATAGTGCTAGGCAAATCTTTAAATTATGCAAAATGTGTCTTGCCACATCCCTATCTTTCAGCACTTCCTTTTAATTATTTCTAAATCTACTCTCTCCCCTCCTCACTCAGAAATGCCAAGAGTTCAAGGAACCTCAACAGCCACATGGAAAGCCTCAAGTCCTCCTGTTCTGTTCTTTCTAGAGTTCTCTCTTGTGCTCTGAGGTTATTTCTCTCTTAAGCTTTCAGACCAAAATCCTATTCTTACAGAATAACAAATAGCAGGTAACTTTTAGGATAAAAGGCAGCAGAGGAAACTATAATCCACTGCAACGTGTAAATGACTGATAGCTCTAGTTAAATATAGAAGTCCTAGCAGTAGCACTGTTATTGATAGAAGTTTATTGGATCAAAAGGAGGTCATTCATTTTGGGTCGAGTGCCACTTCAACTTAAAGTGTTCTTCAACTTTAATAGCTCCAACATGGGAATTTTTCTTGTCTCCTCCCACTAATGGTGATGTTACATCGATGGTTGAACAATATTCCATGATGACAGCAGAAGACCTCCTTCCACTTTTGAAGTATTGTAGGGGGCACTTATTTAGTTTGTTTGGCAAAGGATGGGGGTTGTTGATAATAGACACTGATGGTGTAGTGGTGGAGAGCCACTTTTCCCGAGGAGCCTCAGGTGTGCCCATTGGATTTATTATTCTGGAGAGATGGATTTATTGAATTTATTATTGGGGTGGTGGCGTTCTGCTTCATTGTTTTTGTTTTGAACAGGGAGAAACCAAAAACTTTAAAAAGTCTGCACCTAATTGCCTTTATCTTTTGACTTAAGAGGGTGTCTGGTACTGACACACCAACTTTTTCTGCCTGTTTCAAAGTGAAATAGTATTTGGGGCATGCCACCTAGTGGTGATAGTTTTTGGTTTATTGCTCTTTGGAAAAGTAAATCAAACCCTTGAAAATCAAAGTCTCCTAAGCTCAAAAACTATATGAGAGGTCAGGAGTAATGATTGATAATGCTTTCTATATGCTGTCCACTTTTGTTTTTAAAGATTTACCCTGCTGAGGGGAGCAGGGAGTGAGTCAGGAGAGGTCTGCTGCATCATGTAGGTAACTCCCTGGCCAGGGATTGAACTCATGCTGCAGTGGCTGTGGACAGCCTCATAGGTTTCGTCTTAATCCCTTGCGCCACCAGGGAGGCCCTAAATCACCCTTTTAGTGGACCAGAGACAGAAAAAGTAGGGCTCTTCAAAACCACCAGGCTCAGAAGCCCACAGGTTCCCAGTTCCTGCTGAACTTTGAGTATTAGTGGTCTGCCTGGCTGGGGTGCAGCCTTATCCCCATAGGCTTTTTGGCAATCCCAGCAACGAATGCTTGGAAAAAGACAAGGCTCTTTCTGAGTATTAGCCCTGTCTTAACGCGTGTCCTCTCTCTGACCTTTTTTCCTCCCTCTCCCTCACCCCCTACCTTGGCAGCTTCTTCCTCTAGCCCTGCTGCTTCTAGTGTTTTCCTTCCATGTGCATACTTTATGGACCTAAGAATCACCATATAGTACTTTTTAAAATTGCCATAGTTTCCTTTTTTACTATTTCTTCCTAAAAGGAAAAGGAGTCCTTTTTCAGCGCAGAACACTTAGGAAACAAACACACATGTGCAGGCACACACATACCACATGACCATCACCTAGAGACAATTATTGTTCATATTTGGGCAAACATCTTTACAGTCCCCTTTCTGTGTTTGTGAGTATGTGTGTGTGTGTTTGTGTGCATCTGTGTATGTTTTTAAAAAACAACCCCCCAAAATTATATAAAATACTTCTTTCCACTTAGTAACAGATCAAGAGTATTTTCTCATGTCAATAAGTGTTCTTTGCCCACCTGGTTTTAATAACACCTAGGATATATAGGCTCCTATGTAGGTACATATAGGGTATACCACGACTTACTTAATGAGAATGGTAGGAGATATTTTAAATTTATAGTCACATTCAGTTCCCACTTCTGAACATCTATTTTGTGCTATGCTTCTACATTAAGGCAATTTTCATATTCATAATTCGATCTGCCCTTCACAAGATGCCTTTGATCACCTATGAAGCAGGTGTTGCGATGTCTTTTGACAAAAAGGGCATTGGATGTCTGAGACTTTAGGTAGCTTGTCCAAGGTCACATGACTTGTAAGAGGCATAGGCAGAAAGAAAATTTTGCTTTCTGGAGCTATAGTCCTTCAGCTACTTTCTGAGGTCCTAGTGGATACTGGGCATGGGCATAAATTTTCCGAGCACTCTGTCCTTTTCTCCTCAAGATATGAATAGAGAGAAACTCACCAAAGAATGTTGGTGTCAAAAGGCTTCAGAGCCCAAGTGGGGAATATGGAATAGGGTATGAGAAAGTAGAAGAGCCACATGGCGGGGGTGGGGGGGCTCTTGGGTCCACTTTTTTTTTTAATTTATTTATTTATGCATACAAGAACTGGGGTACAGGCCAGAGGTGCCAGGAATGAAAGGATTCACCAGAGACAGAGTGGGGAGCAGAACAGGCAGATTGACTGAAATACACTGCTGAGGGGAGCAGCAGGTGAGACAGGAGAGGTTTGCTGCACCATGTGGGTCAGCTCCCTGGCCAGGGACTGAAATCGTGCTGTAGTGGCTGTGGATAGCTTCATAGTGCTGAGAATTAATCCCTTGTGCCATCAGGGAGGCCCCTAAGCTGTCTAATTTTATTTTCACAACAATTTTATAAAGTACATGCTATTATAATTTTATTTTAAAGCTAGAGAAGTAGTGGCCCAAGGTCACTCTGCTGGTAGGTGGCAGAGACAGAATTAGAACCTAGTTTGTCTGACCCCAAAGCTGCCCCAAATGCAATATAAACTTCCTTTCCATGTTACTTCTACTAAGAATGTTCTAATGATATGGTCATAAGTCCCATCCCTGGTCTTGATGGTATGTTTAAAAGAGGCTTATGAGACATGAATTTTAACACAATCAAAAGCAAAAATGTACATGTGACAAGCACGATTACACGTGCAGTCACATGGGGGTTATTCAGATGATCCAGAATGCACTTATATATTTTTTCAATTTTGCCTTTATTTACATGAAAATGAAAGTATAAATTTTGCCAGATCTTCAGGGGTCTCAAAAGCCTATTTAAGAAGTAATAATTTATAAACTTCTGTTGCACATAAACCCTCATTAAAAAGTATTATTTGGCATAAAATGACATCATGTTGCAGTTTTGTTCTGTTTTGTTGCTTGTTATTAACAATATTAATTCACACTGGAATAACATTCAGAGTAGACTATTCATGAACAAGGTACCAAAGACAGTCATCATAAAAATTTGTAAAGACAGCATCATCCTCATTTCAGAAAAAGTAGCAGTTAAGATATTGAACTATTGGCTCAGATGGTAAATCATTAGTCCATACCCAGTCTCTTTCTTCTGTACCTCTCTGCCTTAGCTTTCCTAAGTTTTGTAGATCAGAAGCCTGTGCATTTGGTTGGATATTCTATGTAAAGTCACACTCAGGGGATATCGGTGTTGGAGAGCCTGCATCCCTATAGGAGGCCCAGGGAAGTGATTCAATCAGCAGGAGAATTCAGTTCCTTGCAGTGAGGATTGGAGGCCTGTTTTCCTGTTGGCTGCCAGCTGGATGCTGCGCTTTGCTCCTTGAGGCTGACTGCATTGCTTCTCATACACTGCCTTCCAGACCCATGGGTCAAGTCTCTTTCAGGCTTTGCAACTTTCTGATTTTCCCGTCAGCTGTAATTTCCTGACTTCCTTTTTAAAAAAGATTTATTTATTTATTTATGCATACGAGAACTGGGGTACAGGCCAGAGGTGCTGGGGATGAGAGGATACACCAGAGACAGAGCAGGGAACAGAATAGGCAGACTGACTGAAATACACTGCTAAGGGGAGCAGCGGGTGAGACAAGAGAGGTCTGCTGCACCATGTGAGCAGCTCCCTGGCCTGCTGGGGATCGAACTAGTGCTGCAGTGGCTGCGGATAGCTTCACAGTGCTGTGCTTAACCCCTTGCACCACTAGGGAGGCCCCTTCCTGACTTTTTTAAATGAAATGCTAAGAATTTACTTAGATTTGCTGTTTTATATAATAGCCCTCTCACTATATCAAAAGATTATTGATAAGAACCATGACACAGGGCCTCCCCTGGTGGTGCAGGTGGTTAAGTGTTGCACTGTGAAGCTGTCTACAGCCTCTGCAGTGACGGTTTGATCCCGGCCGGCTGGTGAGAATCCCACATGGTGAGGCAGACCTCTCCCTGTCTTGTCCACTGCTCCCCTCAGTAGCGTATTTCCTCAGTCTGCCTGTTCTGTTCCCCACTCTGTCTCTGGTGAGTCTTCTCACTCTCCCGTGAATCAGGCCTATACCCCGGTTCTTGTATAAATAAATAAATAAATAAATTTATATATAAAAAAAAGAATCATGACACAGTTTTTGAAAGCATGTTTAAAGAGGCTATGGACAGAGGGAGGAAGGGAGAAAGAGGCAGAAGACTAATGTGAAACAGAGATTGGAAAAAGTATGAAAATCCTGAAAGAATACCAGTTACAATAAATGCTGCCTCTGAAGAATACAGACCAGCAATCTTTGGTGCAAAAAGTTAGGAAAGCATTGCTGAGCTATTGAAAACATTAAATTATTGAAAAGGTTGCTTTTTCTTGAAAGTATTTGTAAGCATAGGAGAAAGGTAGGAACAGGTTGTTTCCTTCATACAATGCTACTACATTTTCTAAAAATTATGATCTCAAATGTTATGATTACTTATGAAACCAACAAAAGTTTTCGTATTGAATATTTCACAAATTCATACTGTAAGGTGAAAGATGAGTAGCAATGTGTCTTTTTTAGGCATAGCCATTTATAATCTCCTGATTTGGTTTCTTAATCACTGAAATAAAATAAATGATATTCTATTTCACAGGGTGTTGTTAAAATTAATGAATAAATGCTAGAGCTTGGGAGGGATTTAAAAGAGACATGTTAGTATATATATGCTAGTATGCACGCATTCTTATTCTGAAGTCATAATGCTCTGATGGTGACACTGTTAGTCATTACCATGGAAACCAATGATACATGCCATCTTTTTCTCTGGGGCCGCTCTCTACCCTTCAGACAGTTCTAGAAACTGCCATAAAAATAAGATCAACTTCCTTTTCTTACTACTTTCAAGTTTCTCCACAGACTTGCAAATGCATTTTTCTACTCAATACTTCCTTGAGTACATTCTATTACACACATCTTTCTTCTCCTGTACTGTCCCCTATTCATTCCCACAGCTGTGATTCTGGGCAGCATATTTTATTATTCCTTTATTTTCTACCTTGTTCTACTTTTCCTCCTTGCATGAGGGAGTAGTCTTTGTTGATCCAACAAGTTGTTTCTTATTCCTATCAATCTCTGCATAGAGAAGGCAAGTCAACTTAAAGTTATCAACTTTGTTATTGCTGCCAGTTTCTGAAGTTTTAATATTTGTGCAGTATTTTACTTCAATTATAAAGAGGTCATCATAAATGTGTAGTTTTAACTGTTGTTCTTGCACACAAGTGAAATCAAATGAATAGCATCAGTTATCCATCTATGGGATAGCATCTTGATATTATACCAGGTTTGTCTCTATTTAACATTTTATCAATGAATTCAATTAGCTTTTCAAAAGTCTGCTATCTTTGTTCTCTTGAGAGAGATTTAGCACATGAAGACAAGCTATCCTCATTACAACACTTAATCTGGGGCAATGAAGCATATGAATCCACTAATGAGTATTTTAAATAAGTTTTCCATGTCACCAAGCAGCTTTTAGTTATCAAACTAATACAGTGAGACCTGATGCTCCAGTAACAGAAAACAGTATCCCACTTTGAAGAGAATATTCAGATGCGATGCTCTTGCAGTTTTCTGCCAGTGGTAATTTTTTTCAGTGTTGAATTGATCCCCCTTCTCCCTCCCTTCCTTTTGAGTCACTTAAAATCTAAAACATGAAAAGAAAATATGCTGATTTAATGGTTTTCCCATCTTCCGAATAATTCCCTTTAAAATCTCTCTCTCACTTTAGTTTTTCTTTCCCAACAGAAAGTTAAGCAGCTAAGTGTCTGACATCTTGCTACAGAGTGGCTTTGCCTATGTGAGAAGCACTACAAAACTGCAGGATTGGCCGGCTAAGCCTCTTTGACAGGGGGAAAGAACAGCAACTGTGGTTGTGAAGTGGGTGCCTTGAGGACAGATACCCTTGTCTTTAAAAGCTCTGGTTCTAACTCGAGTTCAAGCCCTTGTAGATGTGGGCCAGGAAACTTCTATTATTTTCTCAAACTCCTTCAGTTTGAAGTATTCAATATGTCACAACCTCTATTTTGGGGCAGGTTGTCCTGAACCTCATTTGTGAGGGGGGTGTGAGGGAAGTATATAATAAACAGGAAAAGATAGCGAGACCTGTTTGTTAGGACTCTTTTGGTATTTGTCTTCAGCAGTAAGGATGCTACTTTTTCCTGGATATAGGGAGGGCATCTCTTCCCTGAGGGTTTTGTGACCTGGCTCAGGGGAAAAGGGTGTGTGTGTGGTGTGGGGGTGGGGGTGGGCAGGCTCCAGTGATCTTCCTGCTTCTATTGTTTTCTCAAACTCCTTCAGCTTAAAGTCACATCCTCTATTTTGGGGTAGGTTGCCTGAACCTCATCCGGGCTGGTTTTCCTTGTCTTTGCTGCTGCTTAATTCTAAAATGACTGGAATAATCCCTTCTGACTAGCAAATTTTGTGAGGTTGCATATCAGCACATCCCAACATGCTGATAAGTAAAGAAGGCTGTGAGGTCAAATATATTATTGTCTTATAAACCAGAGAAGTTGGTTTCTTTACTGAAGGGCTTCCTTCCTGCTTCATATGCTAATACGCATTGGGAAGCTCCTAAAGGGGAACATAAATATCTCCTCCATTCTAAGCAGCACCTACCTCACATTCTGTCATCTGTGAAGTGAGAATGCTCCTTACAGAATATGGCATCTTACAACGAGTTCTGGTCAGCCGGTGGTTGTGGATGGCGGTGTTGCTTGCAAGCGGGACACCAGGTCTCCGCTGTTCCTGCTGTCATCAATCCATTGAGTTTACGGCATTCGCAGAACAAAATTAATGACACTTGATTGCTCTTTAAAACATCTTCATAAAAATCATACTCTGACTTGGCATTGAGAAGTTTACTGTGCACAGCAAATGTCAGGAAAACAGAGCAGCGGGTGTGATGTCACAGCAGCAAACTTTCACTGCTGCAGGGTTGATTGCAATTGCATATTTTCTTGCAGAACAATAACGAAGTGCTTGATAGAACTTAAGAAGATCCCAGTATTTGAGGCTGTATTTTGTTACTGAGGTAGGAACAAAAGAATTGTCTATCACAAGCCAAGAGAGTAATGCATCCGAAACCAGGAGAACTGCCAAGTCCCTGGGAGCACATTGTATCCTAGTTAGAAGGCACCACACTTTGTTTCTTACCGGTATGCAATCGATAGCTTTGTAGATGCAGTGACATATACTGTGAAGCATTTCCAGTCTTACTTGACCACAGACCCGTGTTTGCCCAGGAACTAATGTTCTGTGGAATAGAATCATGAAAATAGCTAGCTCTTATAATTAGGAATATTTAAATGCTTCACCTATATTAACTAAATGAATCGTCACTACCATCTCATGACTATGTAGGCAGTATTATTACCTCCATGTTGCAAATGAGGAAACTGAGGCAGTGGAGATTGAGCAGCTTAGTTAAAATCACACAGCTCGTGTAATAGAGTCAGGACTCAAGCCCAGGTGGGTGTCTACAGCATATAGTTTTGGCAAACGCTGTTCTGGCCACAAACCAGAGGAGGATAGTGCAGGCAATCTGACCCACAAATAAACAAACGAATGAATCCCTCCATGCCACTGAGTTTTGAAATATTCAGCACGAATCTATAGGGAGAAATAGAAATTTTCCTGCCCTTGGTTTATACTGTTGAGTATATTATTGCCTTTTGTGTATGTCTAAGTGATTTTCACTCTCTGGGTTATGAGGATTAAGAAAGAAGGTCACTTCCAGTGGAAGACTGAAGCATGACAAGTTTAACCCATATAGAAAAACGGGAACAAGTCAGATAAATATCAGCCCCAATTTAGGCCATATCTGAGTGCTGTCTGGAAGGCTCTATTAGTTTACTGGTTGCTGCTGCAGTGAACTGGGAAGCTAGTGCTTCCCCCCCCCCCCCACAAAGTTGAGGAGGGTTTACAGGAATTAGACACTTTGTGCTCATCTTTCCATCTTTTGATCAGCTGTTATTTGTGAGATAAATTTCAGTGAACCAGAAAGATTTGTGGATAGATATAACTATCTCCTGTTAGTTCAGCCCCGAGGGAAGAGGCAGGTGACAGAAAGACTTAGGCAGTGAAATGAACCTGAGAACCAAATGTGGTGTCATTGCTTATAGTGGCAGTGCTGTTCAGGCTCCTCGGGCTCAAGTTTCCCAGGCAGGTGACCCTGAGGACGATTCTGCATAATCCAGCTTCTTTTTTTTTTTTTTTAAGATTTATTTATTTATGCATATAAGAACTTGGTGTAAGCCAGAGGTGCAGGGGGTGAGGGGATTCACCAGAGACAGACCATCTTCTTAAGCGGGCTTCTTCCACACGTGCGGTGCTTCCTTGGATTACTGTGAACTTCCTGAGATATGCCTGGCCGTATAAAAGCAGCGAGTGAATAAGACAACCAGCACCTGATTGTCATTTAAGTAAATTATACTTTCCAAGAGACAAGTGCTATTCAGCTGCTGTTTATCTGTGCCAGTTGGGTAAGAAAGGGAGATGATTCATAGCCCAGTCCAGTGGGACCAGTGAAAGGTTTGATTACACCTTGGTTCTGGGCTGTCTTGTGGAGCAAATGCCGTGGCATTTGTGGGTTCCAGAAGGAATGTAATGATCATACGCAGTGCTAGATTTAACTAGGGATTGGCTCCTGTGAGAAAACACGGAGATATTAGAGCCCTTGTGAACAGGATCTTCTCTATTCATCACCCAAGGTGGGTAACAGATATGGATTCCACTTTCATATGTGAATAATAAATCCAAAGAAATCAGATGGGGATGGCTATTTTTATGGCAGCTGGTTACATGGGCAGCTACTCAAATAAAAACAGGAGCGATATCACAGCTCCCGGGGCTAAGAGAAAATTAACAAATGGAAAGTTTTAGTGCATTAAAAAAAGTCATCCTTGTATATAATAGCTGATCTATACATATATTATGATACCAACCAATCAGTAATAAAATTTTGACAGGGTTCATTACACTAAGTTTATAAATCAAGCTTCTGTGTTCAAGTATGAGAGACATGCTTTTGTTCTGGGAAACTACAAACTAGAAGGGTCTTGATAAGAAAGTGCTAGAAAATTCCAGCTGTTAGCTATTATCATGTTTCTTTTGAACACACTATATAAGGCTCGTATAGTTATAGAGCGAGTATCTGAGGAGATTAAAAACCGTGGTTACATTAACACACACCCATCTCAGGGGAACTGCACTCACTCTTCTTTCACAATGTCAGCCTCCTGCCGTGTCCCTGCTTCCTCTGCAGGCTGCCTTTAGAATCTGCCATGCCTCAAGTCACTCTCAGTAGTGTTAGAGGACAGAAACCATTAAGGTAGAATAGACGCTGGGGGCAAGACAACTAATAATCCACTTGAATGCCAGTCAAGAAAGTGTGTGGTGACTGAAACATCCTCCACAAATATTTTGCTGGAGGTAGAATGACATAGAGATGACTGTTTCAAAGTCATGTTAATTGTCTTTAATAAAATTAAATCTTCAGTCTCCCACGCATATGGAAACTGTCCAAGCTTAGACAAAACATATTTGAATACCAATGAGGTAGTATAAACCATTAATCATAGTACAAGTTTTCTCAATTCTTATTTTGTTTCCGTAGCTTCCACTGTAAGCAGAGATAACTATTTCAAGAACTTTTAAACAGGATTGTAGAATCTCTGTGTGTGGCAATGAAGGCAGATGCTCTGAAAGGCCAGCCTCTCACTTGACAGAGTTTTCTGAGGTAACAGGCTACCTTTTTTCCCCTGGTTTAATAAAAAGCCAAGAGGTACCCATTCCCATTTGGACTACAGGATAACAGATTTGTTCAACTTTTCAACTCAGGACCTTAGTCATGCATTGGAGAGGAGCTCTTCCCACCTTCAGAGTCAGAAGGTGACGCGTGTTGGGGGAGAACACAGCTTTGAGGTTGTTGCTGTCAGTATTAGGGCACAGCCTTGTCAGAGGCTGCCGTGGAAGATCACTGAGCCCTGCCACACTCTCTTGGAAAGAGTGAAGACCCAGGTCAGGTAGGTACACACTAGCTGTTATTGGTGGGGAACACCTGACTGATGTTCAAACAGACAGGAGTTAATACAGCACCTCATTATTTCTGCATATCCAAAATTGTCTCTCGTGACAAGGTACAGAAAGGAGGCAGTGACTGCCTTTCTGTGATGTGGGGCAGTTGCCAGTTTATATCTCTGGTATCTCTGGCTGGGTGAGCCCTCAAAACAATCCTAGTGACCTTATAAAATGGGAGCAGGGGAGAGCGGTAGGTAGAACCAGATGTTTTCTCAGGTCTCTACTGTGATTCATTTAGAATCAGAGTAATAAAAACATGTCAAATCGCATCTTTTTTATAAAATGTCATCCCTACTTATCCCTCCTTACCCTTCATAACCTAGACATAGTTATTTTCTATCACTGCAGTAAAAGTGAGTCCAAGGATTTTTCTCCCTTGGGTTTCAATGTAGTTTGCATGATGTAGTCTTCCTAAATTATATTTTATATTCCTTTGTATATCTACAGAAGTGATGATTACTCTGTGAAGAGTGAAGTAAGGGAGACTCATGGGCAAGTTACTTAACCTCTCTGTGCCTCAGTTTCCTGTTGTAAAATGGGGATAATATTTCTAATTTATAGAATTATTGTGAGAATTAAATGAATGAATAATGCAAATCTCCTTAAATGAGCATTTGTCACTGAGTAGTAGGTGCGTCTCCTTCTCCCCCATCCTCATCATCATTTTTTAAAAATTTTTTTTTTTTTAAGATTGATTTATTTATTTATACAAGCACTGAGTATAGTCAGAAGCGTGGGAGGGTGAGAGAATTCACTAGAGCCAGAGCGGGGAACAGAGCAGGCAGACTGACGAAACACATTGCTGAGGGTAGCAGCGGGAGGCAGGAGAGGTCTGCGCGCCATGTGGGATCCTCGCTGGTGGCCGGGAATCGAACCGGCACTGCAGAGGCTGCAGGCAGCTTCACAGCCCAGCGCTCAACCGCTGCACCACCAGGGGAGGCCCCTCATCATTTTTTTATGGCTCTGTGGGCCTGGTGTAGGGAAGGTGCATAGCAGGAATATGGAAGTTTAGGAAACACTACAACCTTCTAGGATCTTATAATCTAAAACACAAAGGTGACAAAAATTATTACATGGAATAATAAGTTACAACATGTATTGAGGATCAAGTGCTGGTTTCAGGCACTGCAGTAACAGAAAGAATGAGATGAAGTGGGTTTATGTACCTGAGGGTGAAGGCTGAGACTGAAGAACAGGCAGGATCTCAAGAGAGGTGGAGAAAAGTGAGGAGGGAGTTCCAAATGAGAACAGCACGAAAGAAAGCAGAAAGGCCAGAAAGAGGGTGAGATGATCTTGGGGGAGTGGGGAGGCGCAGTAGATCAGTGGAAGGAAATAAGATTGTACAGAATGGAGCTGTATTAGGGAAGTTCTGGAATGTTCTTACTCCTTAGAACATTCATCACCTGATGGGAATGTAAACAGAGGAATATTTCTGAGTGAAGGAGAGACCAACAGACAGGAATTTAGATAAGATTTCCATGGTTTTGGAGTTGGAGGCAGCGTTCAGGAAGCTGTTGCTCAGATGTGTTGGTGTGAGGGTAGGGTTGGTCAGAGGAAAAGCAGAAGGATGAAAAGAAAAGAAAAAAAAGTTGGACATGGCATTTCAAGGAAAAATTAATAGAAAAGTTTGCAAGACCCATACACCAACAGAGTGAATAAAGGAATTAAAGTAGAGGGTAAGTCAAAGTTTTTTTTTTTAATAAAAAGCCAAGCATTTTTTTTTTTATAAATGTTCAAATATGTGGGCCTGCAGATTAGAGATACTGTGAAAAAACTGGAGGAGAACTAATTAAAGGGGGAGAGAAGCAAATGAGGAGCTCACTATTGTGTAAACTGAGTTTGCAGTGATAGTGTGACTGTCACTAATGACAGTTAACCTTTACTACTGTGTGCCAGGCACTATGGGTTTTACACATAGGAACTCATTTAATCTATTAGAAGATAGTGGTAATATTCCCATTTAATGAAAGATGAGAAGATAATCATAATCCCAAGTTTATACAGTTAAACTGAGATTTAAACCTGAGCCATTCAATTGCAGTGCTTACGCTAGGCCATCACTGGACTTAGTTTCCCTTACAAGTCCAGAGTGTGACTGGAAGTGAAGACTGAAAATAACAGCTGGGAGTCATCAGCACAGAGGTGTTAATTGTAGTTATGGGAATGGGAAATGGAAGGGCTTTCTGAGGGAGAATGTGCAGAGAGGAGAGCAGATGGCCAAGAAGGAATCCAGGGGGTAAGTGTAGGGGTGGGGTGGGGGGGTAGGAGGGTGCACAATAAGTCAATCATAGAGAACAGCACAGAGCCCTAGTGAGGATGAAGCTGCTGCAAGTTTGGTTTGGAAAGGACTGGTTTGGGGAGCAATATGAGATGGAAATCAGAGAAAAGGAGAGAGAGCTTAGAGGGAGACAGGCGGGGGAGCAAGAGACTTTAGTCAGGGAAATGAAGAAGAAAGAACAGGATGGACAAATGAAGGGTATGTTTTTCTCTTCTTCTTTTGGAAAATAATAGAGCTCTTTACCTGAAGAAGTTAGAGGAAAGAGGGAGATGGCAAAGTGGAAAGGGAAGGGAATACAGGTGGGCAAGAAAAGATCTTGTAGGAGTCATGAAAGGAGGGAATCAATAGCTTTTATCTAGCTGTGAGGAGAGGATTATGGGATTGGCCAGGCTCAGGGTTTGAAATGGGTCTTAAAATCTTGTGACTTTTCTGGTCCTTGAGATAGATGCATTGTATTGAGAATAAACTTTAATATATACCTCTTCTAGGCATCTCAAAATTAATAAGCCCAAAATAACCTCTAGTTTCTCTCTCTTGATTTCAGTTTTTGCACCTGCATCTTACAACTATTTCTTCCTCCATCTGTCCTCCATTTGTTTTGGTGCAAATACCTTGGCTTCATCCTTTAATTTTCTGTTTCTCTCAAATATGACACCCATCAGCAAGTCTTGCTCGATCTAAGATTTATCAATAATTCAATCATTTCTCATCATCTCCACTGATATTATCCTACAAGCCACTGATAATGTTCATCTAGCCTAGCGTGGTCTCTCTGCTCCCATCCTGATCCCTTTACAACCTGTTTTCCTGACAGAAGCTAGGGAAGTTCCTTGGCAAGATCGACTTTATCATGGCGCTTAGAGGTCCTGAACCCTGTAATGGGCTTTCACAGGTATCAAAATCTAAAGTCCTTGCCATGGCCTCAAGGTCATTACCTACTGTTTCCCTACAAGTTCCTCTGCTCCAACTACAATAGCCTTCTTTTTTAAATTGCATTTTTTTTTAAAAATTGAGGAAACATTGGTTTACAACACTACTTTAGGGGTTTAGATTCATACTTCTTTAGATACCACACCCACTACCAAGGCAGCCATAATCCTCCACCGTTGTTACAATGGCATTCTTGAACAAGCAGAGGATGTTCTGATCTCAGGGCCTTTGCTTATGCTGTTCTCAGTATCTTGATTCATTCATTCAACAAATGCCTACTGTGTTCCAGGCCCTATTCTAGGTTGTTGAGATATATCAGTAAATAAGGTGGACAAGGAATGTTGCTCTTGCTGTGCTGGCATTTCCAGTATGTCGGCATTCTTGCTTCCTAAGCTCAAGTGTCACCTTATTGGAGAGGCCTTCCCTGACCACCTGATCTAAACGAGCAATCCCTTTCTACCACTCCATTATTTCATCTCCCTTTCTCTTGCTTTATTCTCCTTAATAACACCGATCATTATCCGATCTATGATTTCAATTGTTTCATTGTTTACTACTTGTCCCCTCCTAGTAGGATTCAAACTCCTTGGTAGGGACTTTTTTGCAGTTCCAGAATAGAGTGTAAGCACATAGGGCTCTCTCAAATATATGCTGAAGGAATTAATGCATCTGCTTGGTGAGTACCTTTAATTTGGAAACTTACATTTTCAGTTCTAGGAATATTTCTTCCTTTTTTTTGGTAATTTCTTTGCTCTATTTTGTTTTTTCCTTTTCAAACTTTTATTATAATGCTAGATTTTGGATCTCTTTAATGACTTAGACTTACAGTATCTTTATTTGGTTTTATGAATTTTTATTTATTTATTTAATTTATTTTTTATTTTTTTTAAAGATTTATTTATTCATTTATACAAGCACTGGGTACAGTCAGAAGCATGGGAGGGTGAGAGAATTCACCAGAGCCAGAGCAGGGAACAGAACAGGCATACTGATGAAATACACTGCTGAGGGGAGCAGTGGGCGCGGCAGGAGAGGTCTGCGCAACATGTGGGACCCTCGCAGGTGGCCGGGGATCAAACTGGCGCTGCAGAGGCTGCAGGCAGCTTTGCAGTACAGCGCTCAACCGCTGCGCCACCAGGGGAGGCCCTTACGAATTTTTAAAAATATAATTTCCAGAAGATATTCTCACCTTTGCCTTATATCTCACATAGAATTTTAAAATTTGCTGTTTTTTTTTTTTTTTTTTTTTAGTTCGTAAGAAGTGTGTTCTCCCATTACACTTTAATATTGGTGTAATCATTTTACTTATAAGCTGAGCTGAATAGTGTGAAGTACAAAGCAACTTAATTCTTTTCAACACTCTGCTAAGTCCCATTGCTGGATGCTATCTTACCTAGGTCCCAAACTTTTCAGTTACTCTTACATAGGACATATAAATCCCTTGGTTACTTTTAGCCATCTCTTGTAGGTGATTTTTAAAGTACCCATGCAGAAGAAAACTCAGATCCAGTTTCTTCTTCCCCTTCCTTTTGTGACTTCTCCCCAAACTGCCCTTGACTAGGGAGCAATGCTTCACTAACTGCTCTACTTCGTTGTTTACCTTCTCCTTCTCTACTTGTTTTCTAGATGCTGTTTCTGGCCTTTCCAGGATCAGGCTCAGGAGAGGGAATTAATGAAAAAGGACCTTTTGTGTCTTGTTCTGCCTGTAATCTGATGACTTCCTGAGGTGGCAGGTGTACAATTGTTAGCTTTGTCCCTTGAGGGGCACACTGGAGCTGCGCCCACCACTGGACTGTAGCTCCATTGTGTGGGTGGGCTGTACCTCAGTGCTCGCCATGACCCTGCCGTCAACACCTGGACTTCTGGCAATCTGCTGGTGGGTCACATTTCCCCTCAAGGCAATACTCTTAGGAGTGAATATGACTCCAGGTTGGCGCCCTCCCATCTGTCCAACTTGGCTCACAAGGAACTTCAGACATTCTTGCCCTACAGTGGGCAAAAGTGTAGTTTGTTCCTAATGCACCTGCTTCTCACCATTCTGACATTACGTCAGCAACCCCAGCTATAGTCTTGCACCCTGGCCTTTGCCCAGGCATGAGCTTCCAGTTCACTCTTAGGAGTGAATATGACTCCAGGTTGGCGCCCTCCCATCTGTCCAACTTGGCTCACAAGGAACTTCAGACATTCTTGCCCTACAGTGGGCAAAAGTGTAGTTTGTTCCTAATGCACCTGCTTCTCACCATTCTGACATTACGTCAGCAACCCCAGCTATAGTCTTGCACCCTGGCCTTTGCCCAGGCATGAGCTTCCAGTTCCAGGGAGTATGTGTCAAGTTCTCCATACAACCCCTTGAAGCTCTTCTCACCTGACTAGAGGCAATGGAAAACATATTCTTCTCTCCTCAAATAGGGAGTCCAGGGGTGTGCTGTGTACTGTACACTAATGGAAAAGACTGGAGAACTGATGAGTATAGATATTAATTGTTCTCCAACTAGAGGAAGAAAAGAGACTTTCTGATAGTGTAACCCTGTCAGCTGCCTGGCCAGTCACCTGATTTGTGAGCAGCAGTCTCAGTTTGGGCCCAAAGGAGACATGTGTCTGTAACATCACTTTAGGTCTGAAATCTGTATCTCTTATTCACAATGTTCTAGAATATTAAAAACATATGCTTCTGGAACTCACAGACACAGGACATGATATTAAAGGAAGTATGACATTCTCAGTATTTATTTAGATTTTTGAGGACCATTAGCTCACTATAGCTGTTAAAGATATAATCATGGACATTCAACAGTCCTGTGTTTTAGTTTTTAGCTCTGCTCTCTACTAGTTTGACTTTAAGCTGTTCAGAATTTTAACTGCCAAAAAATGTTAACAGTAATTCTTACTTCTCAGACCCAGAGCTGTCTGTGTGCTGCATTCCCTGTTGGTGACTGGGCACCACCGACATCATACTTATCTAAGGCTAAGATCTACCTTTCCCAGAGCCCCCCTTCCTTTATGGTTCTGAGTTAGAATTGTGAACTCATTAGGATTTGGCATTTGGGCAAGACTTCCCCCCAATCCTGTTCCCCTGTCCTCCCTTCCATACACGTGGATCCCAAGGGCTCCCACTAATAAATATGTCAGCACATTCAACTTCACCTTAGAGTCTGCTTCCCAGAGAACAGCCTGCAAAAGACTGGGTTCACAACATTTGTTGATATCTCTATTTTGCACTTTTTCCTCTGTTGTTCTTTTTTGACCTCATTGATTTATATCTGTTTTATTCACTTACTATCATTTTACAAAGTCTTAAGAAGGAATAGAGATAAATGCATGTGTCTATCCTATTATTGTATTGGTCAGAATTAATTTGCAAAAAACATGATTTACTCTAGTTATTTAAAACAGACAAGGCATTTTCAGAGTAGTCAGCTTTGAGGCAGAATGATTATCATAATGACCCAATTTTTCATTCCTCTTATATAATGTGACATTCTAACTCCTCCTATCAGGGGGGTGAATCTATTTCTCTATCCCTTTGAATGTGGCTAGTCTTTTGACTTGCTTTGGCCAATGGAATGTGGTAGAAGTGATGGTGGGAGATCTCCAAGCCTAATTCTCAAGAGGTCTTTTATGCTTTGCTCTCTTTCTTGGAATTCTTCCTCTGTTAAAAAAACAATTCAGGCCATGCTGCTGGAAAATGAAAGCCCCAGTGGAGCAGTGATGAGTGGTGCAAGCTGAGACCATCTGAGACCAGCCAGACTCTAGCAAACACACCAGCTGACTATAAATACATATGCAAGCTCAGTCACATTGGCCAAATTCAACCTAGACCAATTGAACTGGCCAGCTGACCCACAGAATGATAAGCAATAATAAATGGTTAGATATTGTCTAAAACCATTGTAGGAAGTGTGTGATGCAGCATTCTTGCGAGATAGATGATGGCTTACAGCATCAGTGGGAGGACTGAAAAAGTAGGCTCTAGGACCACATCATGGACTCACTAAAGGCAGGAAGTTGTAGAACCAGGAAACTTTTTTGTTAACTTGACAAGTCAACAAGACAAGCCCTGGTTTCAGAATTCATCACTTCTGCTATGACCAAGAAGCTGCTGATAGATAGAGCTGCCAATTCAGAATTATGCTACTGCTGCCACTGCTGTGATTTAAATATTATTACAGATACCACTGCTGTGCCTTCATTCCATTTAATTCAGTTTATGCAAATGCTTCTCAACAGTGGAATGTAAGTTACACCTGTACTTCAGGTGCGTAGGGGTCTAGTTCAAGGATATTTTTAATTTTTTAGCTTTTGAAGTACCCTGAGGAGGAGGTTGGGATGTATTTAGAGTGAATCAGCCTCAGTATCTGCCACAAATAGGATTAACTAAAACAAGCATGACTTCTAAAACTCACTCCATGGGTAGTGCTACAATACTGAAACAATTTCTTTAATTTTTTTGTGTGTAGTATTTTGCAATTGGGCCTATCATTCTCCACACTGTCAAATATCATTAATTCAATTAATATAAGTTGAGAGACTGAAGAACAACATAGTACTAAGATTTTATGGACTCATTGCTCCAGTAAAAATGCAAATAAAAATTTCTCAAAGGAACCAGTAATTATAGGTCACCAAGGGGAGGCAAACAGATTTATGATCTGAAAAATTGTTCGTCTCTCATTGATACTTGATAGAGCATTACTAGTAGAAAGACAGTGATTTCAGAAGTAATTTAGTCTTACCTGCATTTTTTAATGTGTACATTAACCATATGCTAAAAGAATATTTCAAAATTTCTTTTGGCATAGGGCAGAGATTTACATGGCTCCTTGGAGGATAGTAGCCTGTGATCTGACCTCAAGACATGACATTGTTTTTTAAGTGATCAGAGAATTAATGTTCCCAACTCTGTAAAGTTAGTCATTCTAGAAAAATCTGTGTTCCTTGTGGGTGCTTGTTGATTTAAAACGATGAATAATCAGGGAAGAAAAGGGAAGGCAATTCTTAGATCCCAGAGTCATCAACAGTGAAGCCATTATTAAAATGAAAGAACTTTTATGCCCCTAGTTTTGTTCCCTGGGTCTTGTTCTGCAAAGGCACAATATATTATTATGGTGTGTGAGGCTTACAGTGATTTATATATTACTGAAAATCACTTTACTCAGCCATGGCCTTGTATGGCAATGAGTCCCTCAGGCTCACCAAAAAAAAAAAGTCTGAGTTGAGAAGAGAACCTGGAGTCCCTCCAAAAGGTGCCCCACCGATTCAAAAGCCAGGCACTTCTTTGTCAACAAAGGCATCCCGAGGCTAAATAAAAGTCTGGAGGGCAAACTGCACATGGCTCATTGGTAAGTCTTAATTACAGCCCCCGAATATTTGATTCTTACGACATTAAAATGAAGCATCAGCAATTTTACTTCTGAGACAGAATCCATTGATTTAATTTTGTCTCTTTTTCTTCTATTGAGCAATCAGCAATTCATTCATATGATGAAAAAGCAGTTAATACTTATGGAAAAATGCCAAAGAAAGTGTGTGACAGACTGATTGCATATTGCAAAGGTTGAGTTCAAGATTTACCAAGGAAAGCCCAAGTAAGTGTGACCTGAAAGGAAGTTTCAGAGAATATTACTAACCTTGGAAATTACTAACCTTGGAATATTACTAACCTTGGAAACTGGAACACCAGTTCCCCTGTAAAGTATTTCAGAAAAAATTACATACATACAAACAAAAGGCTGATCTACGACTGTGCTAATAAAATGGTAGTTTCTAAACTAGCTCTATTCTGCTAAAGCAAGAGGAAAAATAGACAACAGACAGCAAGCAATTTACCTTTTGGGGAACAAGCCTTAAGCAAAGGTTACTTAAAATCTTCCCCAAGATCATCTGGCCTGGATTCAGCTACCTAGGACAGAACAAGAGTAAGTAGAAGGTCCTCTTGGTCAGGTATTTCCCAGGATCCAATTTAAAAGCAGTTCCCTTATCCTGTCTCTTTAGTCCCCATGCTTGGATCAAACTTTCTGGCATGAGATTTAAAAGCATCTTCAGAATCCCAGGGTGCTCACATTTAGCCCCTTCCTTGCGTCCTTCTTTCTATTCATTTCCAGTGTTCTGTGTTCCGGTCCATCCCGTTTGACTGGAATCAAGTTAGAAGACAGGGACTGTGTTTTATTATCTTTGTATTTTCTTTCTTCAGCCCTGGTTTCCTGCCAGTGTTTTAATTATACATATTACTTTTTGTTGTTGTTGTTGTTAACCAGTAAGTGTAGCTAGAGGCAAATACAAATTCTCTAATGTTTTAATTACTACTGAGAAAATGATGGGAGATTTTTGGGAGGTGATCAGCTTCTTGTTTTTAATACAATAAGTAATATACAAGTATATTTACTTTTCAAATGCAAATAAAATTGCCTTAAGGGATTTTGCTAGGTATTTGTCTCTCAAAGAACCAGCAGTGGTACTGTGATATATCTAAATCAAAGTGAATCTAAAAAGGGTCACTGGAAGGACTTATTTTAGGATAGCCATAATGATAACTGTCAGTACCTTAAAGTTTCCATATATGCATGACTAAGTTGAATAAAACATTCTTAATTTTCATAGCTGCTCCCATCCGCTCTCCTCCCCTGCTTCCCCTCTACCCTTTCCCCTCCCTCTTTCTTTTTCTTAAAGATTTATTTTTATTTATGTATGCATATAAGAACTTGGGTGCAGGCCAGAGGTACAGGGGCTGAGAGAATTCACCAGAGACAGTGGAGAGCAGAACAGACGGATCCACCGAAATACACTGCTGAGGGGAGCAGCTGGAGAGACAGAAGTCTGCAGCTCTCTGTGGGCTAGCTCCCTTGCCAAACTCATGCTGCAGTGGCTGGAGGATTGAACTCATGCTGCAGTGGCTGGTGACAGTGTTACAGGGCAGGGAGAGGGGCACCTCAGACCCTGCAAACCTGCCTGCTCTAAATAGGTTTTGCTGTCCACCACATCAACACAAAACATATGAGACTTATGAGCAAAGAATATAGTTTCTAAATCAAGCACCCAAAGTTATCTGTCCCCTCATGGGTAAAAGTCCACCCAAACAGGACTGGCCCAGAGCAAGGCCTGAAATCCAGCACAAGTCTAAAGCACCTTTCAGTGGGGACCCACAGAAAAGGATCAGAAACACCCAGACAAGTCTGGAACGAAAAGAGAAAATCAAAATCAAGATAAAAGCTGCCATTGTCACTTCCCCATGGGTCTCTCACCCACATCTGTGTCACCCAGTCCATGACCAAAAGGCAAGCGCAGTGTCTTCACATGTCTCTCTGCTCCATGTGCCTCCTCCAGGTCTCCTCCTGGCTCCCCATCCTGCTTCCTTCCTTCTCAGTCTCCTCTGCAGCATCATCTTCTCCCTGCTCAGCTCTACCCTCCTTTGGGTGGAGCAGGAAACCTGGAACCTCCCCCTTTCCTGGGGACCACCCGGTTACAATAGCTTGACAGCTCTGAGACTTAACCCCTTGTGCCACCAGGGAGGCCCTGTGTTGTTATTCCTAGATGCAAACTCATTTTGCCCTTCAAAGGTACTGGCACTGTAACAGGGTGGTCCCCAGGAAAGGGGGAGGTTCCCTGCCCCACCCAAGGGAGGGTGGAGCTGAGCAGGAAGAGGAGAAGCTGCAAAAGAGACTGAGGAAGAAAGAAAGCAGGATGGAGCCAGGAGACCTGGAGGAGGCACATGGAGCCTAGAAACACGTGAAGAAACTGCACTTGTCTTGTGGTCATGGACTGGGTGACACAGATGTGGGTGAGAGACCCATGGGGAGGTAACAATGGCAGCTTTTATCTTGATGTTGATTTTGCTCTTTTCCTTCCGGGCTTGTCTGGTTGTTTCTGACCCTTTTCTGTGGGTCCCCACTGGAAGATGCTTTAGACTTGTGGCAGGCTTTGGGGCCTTGCTCTGGGCCAATCCCATTTGGATGGACTTTTACCCACGAGGGGACGGGTAACTTTGGGTGCTTCATTTAGAAACTAGACTCTTTGCCTTACCTGTATTGTTTCCTAGTTTTATTAATTTCCTTCCCATTAAAGTCTCCTATGTTTTGTGTTGATGCGGCGGATGGCAAAACCCATTTAGAATAGGCAGGTTTGCGGGGTTTGGGCTGCCCCTCTCCCTGTCCTATAACAGCACCAGCACTAGCTAGTGCCTCTTCTCACAGATCTGACCAACTCCATGGGGCTTCTCAGCAAACTTCTTTCTAGTAATCTCTATAACCTCCCAATCTCAGGATATAAACTGGAATTATATTCTCTTTCTCCTTTTAGTTTTTTTTTTAGATTCTTACTGCTTTTTAATTGAAAACATTAAAACAGGTTAACTACTCATAATGACTTATAAAACTTAGTTGAATTATATTATCATTTGTGAGGCATTTATTATTTTATAGACCCCAAAGAAAACTTTGCATACTTGTGTTCTCTGTCTTCCATTTTGAAGGATGATTATGGAGAAAAGTTTTCAAATAATTATAAATCAAAACCCAACTGAGTTAAAAGTGGAAAAAATGAATAAAATCTAAAGATAGTTGTGTGGTAAGAGCATAGGTGGTTTTTAGCTCACATTTTGGATATGAAAAGAATTTAGTTTATCTCTCACATACAAAAAGCAGGTGCAATAACGAAAACCAAATTGTGAAAACCTCAATCAACTATTTTTAGCATGCCTCTGAACTTTTTTCTCTCTGGTTTCTTATCTTCTGTGCCTTAGTCTTGGCCACGTTACTACTCCAGATGGGCCAGAGATCAGTGGACCATGGAAAAAGCATCAGCAAAAGTGAAAAAGCAAATCTGACCATGACATTATAGATAGCTCACCCCAAGAGTTCAGTTACATGCCTACAGATAAATTCAACAATTGTAGAAAAAAAGAGTAATTCCCGAAACATCTGTTCTGTTAGCTTCTAGCCCTTGTAATCCATTTGTGTGGGCAGCGTGCTCAGATGCACCAGCATGACTGCCTGAGAAGGCAGGTGGTGGGCAGAAGGGTGAAGGCGGTGAGACTCAGGAACCATAACAGCTAAGGCCTCCATTTAGCTTTTCAAGTTCTACCATAACTAATTAGCCAATAGCTTATATTATGTTATCTTTGATGAAATGCCCCAGGTAATTTTGTTTTCCCAGCTGAACTCAGATGGATAAAGTACCTGAAGGGGCTAAACCTACCTGTTTCGCCTGGGTCAGAAGATCTTGGATCAGCAGGAGCAGAGTAGCCTGCACTGCCTTCTGGATCACTGCCTGTTCTTTGCTCTGGGCCCTGGAGGAACCATAAAGTAAATAATTGGTATCCTGCAGATAGACACAACGCAGTACATAAAAAAGTGAATTTTTTTTTAAATGTGGGTAAGTATATATGTAAGATTAATTTATAAAAATGGATTGCTTGGCGAAAAGGATTGTTAAATCGAACTTTATAAGAGGTTATGCCAATTTAGTCTCTCAATAAATAGAAATCTGTTTGCATGAAAAACAGAGACATCAACAGAGAGAAGAGGGAGGCAAGCATGACACCCTTGTTCCAATAAGACAGACTCAACATGCATCTGAAAAAGTGCTCGTCGTCATTTATTGTCAGGGAAATGCAGCTCAAAACCATAATGAGATATACTGCACAAATGTGAAAATGATCCATATAAAAAAGACCAGACACAATAAGTGTTGATGAGGATATGGAGAAAAAGGAAACCTGTTGGTGAGAATATAGACTAGCCTGGCCCCTTCAGGAAACAGTATGGAGTTTTCTCAAAGTATTAAAAATAGATCTACCATGTGATACAGCAATTCCACTCATTGGTATTTATCCATAAAAGGTAAAAACACTAATTTGAAGGGATATATGCACTCCTATGCTCATTGTAGGACTATTTACAATAGCTAAGTTATGGAAACCACCCAAGTACACAATGACAGAAGAATGGATTAAGAAGATGTGATATCTATACACAACAGAATATTATTCAACTATTAAAAAATGAAATCTGGCCATTTGTGACAATGTGGATGGAACTGAAGGGGATTATGTTAAGAGAAATAAATCAAAAGGAGAAAGACAAACACTGGATGACTCCACTAAATGCGGAATATAAAAAAAACAAAGCGAAGTAACAGATAAAATCAAACAAGAACAAACCCTTGGAATCCGACTGCAGAACTGAGGCTGCCAGATGGGGAAAGTGTTGGGAGGGCAGCAAGGTGGGGAGGAGCCGGAAGGGCCTTGTGATGAATGGGACTTTGGTGAATGTGATATGGTAACATACATGTGAAGAAATGTGAGCCTATACCTCTAAAACATACACAGTGTTGTAAACTACCATTATCTTAATAAAAATAATTTCTTAATAAAGAAGAAATAAACAAACACATTAAATAACAAAAATAAAATTTTAGGCCAGTAGGAGGGATTTACCTGGTGGAAGAGAGAAGCTCATCTTAGCACAGAACGAGCTCTATCACTTGAGGAATTACTTTCTGACCTAGATTTCATGGACTTTTCTTGTTTGTTTTTACTATAGAACCAGCATATCTTGATTTTATTTAGTAACCTGAGCAAGTTTTAATTCAAATAGGCATGGCATTTGATAAATGATACCACTTTTGATGTCTATCTTCACCGTGGCAGAAATAAAACATTGAAAAGCAAGTGAATATGAGGTTTTCTCTCTGTAAAGGGTGTATCCTCTTCTCTACCTGAAATCTAAGCCGAAAGTCAATGGAGGTTATGTATGACCTACCCTACCTCAGACAGTGTGCATTCTGGAAATTACCACCCCCGCTTAGGGTCTTACCCTAGCTGGTCTCCTGGGAGTCAAGCCTGGGCTTGTGCCAGCAGAGCTTTTTCAGAGGAGGACTAACACACAAGTGGAAATGCTCACCCTATTTTAGTACCCAGTTCATAAAGGGTAATGCAAAAAGTGGAGAGAAGCACTAATTCACAGATCTCCAGGAGGACTGGCAATGTCCAGTAGAGACTCAGTCCTCAGCGAATGTGGCTGAGCTGGCTAGCATTCTCAGCAACACCTACAGATGCGTAACTATTGGAACAAGTGGCAGGACTGTTGAACATGTGGTAGCTACAAGCACTTGTGAGAGACACTTCCTGGGAACTCCCCAGACCACTTGGGTGGAACTTTGTAGGGTACTGGGTCTTTTTCCTGCAGTAGCAGAGTAGGAAAGACTTGGTAAAACATATGCTATAAACTCTCATTTACTAAGGTTGCCTTTTTAAAAATATCTACATTTTTGCCTCATAAAAGGGGGTAGACTTTTGTTTAAAAAAATATTATTCTTCCTTGAGTTCTTATAACATGGCTTGGCAAACCCTTTTCAATTGGGACTAAATTATTTTTTCCATCTACTGTTTGTTTTTCTTATCATTTATTTCTGCTTAGCAGAAGTCTGCTGCAGTTATCATTATCCTTGTTTAGCAGGCAGGCTACATTCTACATGCATGCTTTTGCTGATTTCACTTCAGCATTGTATGGTCTAAAGCTGTATGCATCAGAGAGGTTCCTTTCCCACCCTGTATGATCTGGGCTGCCTTCCTGCAGAGGACTAGTGTTTAATGTTCTACTGTGTCTTGTTTGTGCCGTCCTTAATTTGCACGACAGAGTTGCTGTCATCACCAATTAACATTTATCAAGGCCCCCCTGGATGCATGGCTCCATAGGGACTAATTTAATATTCTCTTTGTTTCAGATATCAGGTGGCTCCTTCAAAATGAATTTTTAAGTATCTCAGTGATGAGGAAGCAGAACAGAGACATCAATTAGAATTCAGAAAGACAAGCCTTTGCAGAAAATGCTTAAAAGAGAGCATCAAGGTATTAATTTTTGAAAGTCTAAACGAGGGTATACTTTTATTCAGTCAACACATGACAAAAAATAAAAGGCACCATATTCATTGTTCCTGGAAGAAACCTGGCAGCATTCCATTCAGACAGCTTTCTTTGATCTTCCCATTTTCCTTTTTATTTATTCCTAGTCTTCAAGGCTGAGCCTGGATTTATATCTTCCTGAGGCTTTTTCTGACCATCTCTGCTCTATGGAATAATAGCTCTATAGCCTTTATCATTTATGTCTTATTTGGAAATTTAGCACATGATTTGTTGTAGGATTAAATAAATATGTGTTCATTCTGTCCAAATATATTAGAGCACTGTTTGGGCAATTTTTCTTTCCCACCCTCAATGTCAGCATATTGCACTGTCACTGGTAGAATTTCATGAGCTATTCATGGTGACCACAAGAGTCTATTAAAATCAAAATTTTACATTTAAAAGTGACTTTTTAAAATAAAGCTGGAACTTTGGAAGTTGAGACTCATAAGCATCATTAATGGTCTCTAAGACTATGGAAGCCTTTTTTTTTTTTTTTTTTTTTTTGCTGGGGAGGAGGTGGGAGGGAAGTTGTGGGAGACAAGAACATCACTGGAAGTCAGCACTTTGTCTTTGAAGAATCAGTATTTTCTTAGAGCCTATACCATGCATTATAACATAATATAATATATGATACATTATATTAATATCATATTATATATAGATATATGGATATAGATATTTTGCCTACCCCTTTTGACAAGAGAGCTTGGTGGCTGTCAGTTCTAAGAACTGATAAGTGAATAAAACAGAATATTTCATTGCAGAATAACACACATTCGGTTCCGACATACGTTTTGGAATTAAGAACACATCTTCATGTTTTATGACGTGAGAACCTAGGCCCAGGGAGGCCGGAGACACTCGAACTCCACCCCCCCCTCCCGCCCCAGTAAGCAGACCTATTGTTACGCACGGAGCCGGCGCCCCAGCGGCCTTCGAACGCAGCTCAGGACGAAGCTCCCGCGGGGCTCCGCCCACCCCAGTTCCGGGAGCCTCATTGGTCGGCCTTCCGCCCGCCTCTTCATTCGTCATCGGGATGTGGCGCACGCGTCCCCTTTGGAGTCCTGGTCGCTCTGCCTTTCCCCGGTCCCGATTTTGGAGCT